>NC_040089.1:40643037-40743037 GCF_003369695.1 Bos indicus x Bos taurus | reverse complement strand
GTCCAATTTGAGAAATTTTGTCAATGGAAAATTAACGTGGTTTACAGGTGAGTTTCCAGATAAATTTTAATTCTGTAGCTGCCCCAGTGTTGCTACTTATTGTTTTCAAATATTTTTACATATGTGATTGCATTTTCAAAATATCACTGAAAGTTGACGCGTGACATACACTGCACATATTAACAAATATATTTTGATGAAGTTAATCTGAAGTGATGGTATGCAGCCTAGTGGTTTCCATATATGATAACAATTTTGAGATCAATATCCATCAATGGTCAGCAATGTGGTAGAATGCCTATATTAATTCTATTTTGAATTTAGTGTTTTCCATTCAAGAATGTTAGAATTTGTCATTACAACTAATTGGGACTTGTTGATTTTATATGAAGTTATAATTATATTCACATTTTCTTTGCTGTTTCTCTAAAAATGTGGCAAGTTTGAGACCATAATTCTGATAATAACTAAACACTAGAGTGGAAATAAAGGTGATATCCTGGAATCGGTCTTCTAAATTGCTGATCATTAGCTAGCATTTTCTAGGAAAACCTTGGTTTAAAAGAGCAGTCTGAAAATTATGTTCCTTAGTACACAGATCTCAGAATATTCCACCCAAAAACAAAAAAAAAGATTTATACTCATAAAAATGTGAGATTAATTTAAATGACGTTCTATATTTTTTTGCAATTCCTTAGCATATTTATATACCAAATATTTTGAGAAATATTAAAGCTAAAAAATAAAAACTATTTATCTTTAATAATTATTAATTAAACATTTTCCTTCAAATAACTTCTTTAGAAAAACTCTTTTCAACATTCCTTAGAACCGATTTTTCAATGGAGTAGTCTTTAGGAAACACTAATTTTCAAGGACTTATTAATAAAAAAAAAAAAGAGAAATAGGAGTTGAGAACAGGAAGATAGTCCAGCTCTCAGGAGAAAAGAGTAGGAATGAATCAAGCAGACTTCCATGCTAATTTTTACTTTGCACCTAATTAATGAATGAGGATAGTGTTTTATCCCTCAAAATCTCAGGGTCCTCATCTAAAGTAGTAACAATGCTTAACCTATTGGTTTATCAGAACAATTAGATTAGATATAATGAAGTTAAGCACCAAATCTCTATTAGGAGTTCCACTTAACTTTGTTTTACATCAGTTCTAAATTATCATTAGGTTTTTTTTTTTTTTTCCCCAGCAGTGCACTGCAAATGACTACTGAGGTATTAGAGTGCGTCCTCCATATTGAAAGACCCATGGACTATGCGATTCGTGCAGCAACACTTGACCTGCCATGACCTCTTTCCTGTCCCAAACCCCATACCATATTCTGTCTACTCATACCGCAGTAGGCTAAAATTATTACCTGTGAAATCTCTTGGTAAGTGCTTTTTAAAGATAATAAGACTTTTTATTTTCCTGAAAGGAAGAAAAAATATCACAAATTAGTTTCTGAGCTGTGGAACAACATAAAATTATAGGAGTCTGGAAGGAAGTCGAAGATACACCAAGAGTTAAAAAATGCATTATTTTTCCTTAATGGTTTTACATCATAATAACTGTGAATATATATTTTACTTATTAATCTTGTTTATTATTTGTTTTCCGCCTCAAGAATTCAAGCTCGGTGAAGGCAATTTCTTTTTTGTTTTCACTCACTGAGTACCTTCAGGACTTAAAATGATACCTAGCATATCACAGAGGTTGAAATATATATTAAATAAATTAATCCAGAGAGTTGTAAATAAAAACATATGAAACACAAATACTTATAAAGAAAAAAACTGCCAAAAAGAAAATCCTATATCTATGTGTATATATATACCTCTGTGGCTTGAGAATAATTGTATCTTAGGAAATCAACATAAATATCTTTAGATTGTATTAATTCCATGAAAATTAAAAACTGTTCTTCAAAAAGAATTTAATAAGAAAATATTTTTAGTATCTCCCTTTCACCTTCAAAAACTTCTGTATGCTATTCATAAGAATTCTACCTAGGTTTGAAAAGCGAAAGCGTTAGTCACTCAGTCGTGCCTGACTTTTTGAGCTGTGATGTACTATAGCCTGCCTGGCTCTTCTGTCCATGGGATTTCCCAGAGAAGACTGGAGTGGGTTGCCATTTCTTTCTTCAGGGGACCTTCCTGATCCAGGGATTGAAGGCAGGTATCCTGCATTGCAAGCAAATTCTTTATCATCTGAGTCACCAGGGAAGCCCCTACCTAGGCCTAAATGAATAAAATACTGATTTAAATTTTATGAGAATTTTTTTGCAAAATATGGAAAAACTAGTAGCAAAAAGTCACCACTGGGTCCTTGAAAAAAGTGTGATGAGTAATACAAAGTGAGAGAAGTAAAGATATCATTAGCCCCAAGAGTGAGGAGAAGAGGACATAGATTGATTTAAATAAACATGGACACAGTTACCAATAACACTGTTAAGTGGCAGCTAAAAGAAACTGTGATACACTTCAATTAGAGTTGATAACGGACATGAACTAGGGGCCCCACTTCACATGCCCCGTTTGAATTCTGTGAGCAACACCATGTGGAAAAGTTCATATTATTCAAAGGTCTTACCCCAGATATCAGTTCCTAGGTTTCAATATCCCTATGCTAAATAGTAAAGCATTATCACAGATATAAAATAATTCCCATAAGTCTGCATGCCATAAACCAGTTAATTTGGCAAGAAATTGCATTCCTTAAATACCATGTGTAAAATTTTTCCAAAACAGTGCAGGTATTATTATTCCCTAACATGTGGTAAGATATATCTCTTCATTCTGCATTTTTTAATTAATTCATTCATTCAATTAAAAATGTTTTGGGCACTCAGGTACCATGCTAGTTACAGGGTCTAAAGAGAATTTATCTACCTCAAGAGACTCACAATTTAGAAATATGAATGTATGACAAAACAACTAACATTACAATTGGATAAACACTATGGCTTTAACAAATTGTCTTTTGTTACACAAAAGACATGGACTGAAGCTTGAAGGACCACAGTAAAAATATTATTTCTGCTTTATGTATTTAAACCATCATTGTAAAAGTCCCTTTTGCAAGATGTGATTAACCCCAGTAGTCAGATAAGATATACCTAATAAATATGCTCTGTGACAATGAAATGCTAACTTTCATTATATTGTTACCACAATTACTATTAGAATATAAAAAATATTGTAACTCCATAAGTACATTTAATTTAGTCTTTTAATAAATCAGTTACAGTCGAAAATCTTCAAAGTCTTTTATATTGCTCCAAATAAAACACAAATCTGCTCTCCCCAATTCAACAGGAAAAGGTCTGTTTCTAAGAAAGCATTTGAGTATATATTTTATTTGTACAACATATTCATTCAGTGTATATGTGCTAGGTAAACCTGCAGACCTCTTTTCTATAAAAAGTTATGCAAGAAATACATACCCCTGATATTCCCTAGGGGAAAGACTTCAAAAGCATTGCTTTTAAATAGGGATAGAATTTCCAGAGAAGTTCTTCATACCCCTGATTTCAAGCTAGACATCTGTAGGAAGAGAGAAATTTGAATTTGTTGGGAAATAAGTGAAAACAAATTCTGCACTTGATGAATATTATTGAGTCCTCAAACTAGATGCCTGTCAGAAATAAGTCATCTGCAACAGTAAAAATTCTTTAAATTTACACAGCACGTTCTTTCAAAGAATTCATTTAGCACTATGTTGGAAAATGCTAAGAGAAGCAATATTATACTTTAAAAAGATACAGAAAGTGGAAAATAAAACTGGTTGTGTCTACCTAGCATGACAATAGACCATTTTAAGTAAGGAGTGAAATCAACCAAGCAACAAATTTTACTGACTTAACTCAGGTAATTGGGCACTTGTTTGAGATAAATGAATCAAGAAGCTTTTAACACCATCTACATGGATCATCAGATTGTTTTGAATAAAGATGAACTAATATTCCAGGGTATTTTATTGAAAGTTAAGCAAAATAAAAGATGTTATTTTGAACATATATATATATATATATATATATATATATAGCAGTAGACACCTTCAGATATGAAAACTAAATTACTTAATAGCAAAATGTACCTGAAAGTATATAGGAAGATATCACATTAGAAACAATAATGAAAATCATTGTTAACAAACTTCCAATTGATAGTACTGAGATTTCAATTTTCTTCTTTATCTGTTACATTTTTTATTGAGCTGCTTCTTTGTGTCAAGCATGGTTCTGGGCTTTGGAGGAATTTCAAGGTAACTAACAGCATCAAAAAAAAAGATTTCATTTACAAAGTTTTGTTCAGTGAGGATATTGCTTTTTGTAAAATTTGTTGCTTGAAAATCCAGTCAATTATTTCCTCTTCAGATGGCAGATATGAGGGACAGGGAAGCCTGGAGTGCTGCAGTCCATAGGGTCACAAAGGGTCAGACGTGACTTAGAGGCTGAACAACAGCAAAACATGAAATTTAAGAAGGAATAATACTGACAAAAGTTGTACTAGTTATCTTTTAACTCTTTTATAACTCTAGTTTTCTGAAGCGCTTTATTATGTATATATGAAAAATATAATTTATATATCATATATATATGTACTATATAGTCCGTGGAATTCTCCAGGCCAGAATACTGGAGTGGGTAACCTTTCCCTTCTCCAGGGTATCTTCCTAAACCAGGGATTGAACCCAGCTCTCCTGCATTGTAGATGGATTCTTTACCAGCTGAGCCACCAGGGAAGCCCAAGAATACTGGAGTGGGTAGCCTGTCCTTTCTCCAGCAGATCTCCTCGACCCAAGAATCTAACTGGGGTCTCCTGCATTTCAGGCAGGTTCTTTACCAACTGAGATATCTATTTACCAACTGAGCTATGTATAAAAGCCCAATTTTATGTATATGAAAATATATTTTATATATCATATGATATATTCATATCAATATATTTATACAAAAATTTTCAATATACTTAAATGCATTTGACATTTATATATTAATATTATATACTTTATAATTCATATAAATAAATTGTGCTTAGTCACTCAGTTGTGTCCAACTTTTTGCAACCCCATGGTTGCATAGCCAGGCTTCTCTGTCCATGGAATTTTCCAGGCAAGAATACTGGAATGGGTTGCCATTTCCTCCTTCAGGGGATCTTCCTGACCCAGTGATTGAACCCTTGGCTCCTGGGTCTCTTGCACTGGCAAACAGATTCCTTACCACTGTGTCACCTGGGAAACCCCATATAAATAAATAAATATACATAATTACATTGCAATATCCAAAGACAGACTAAAATTGACCCAGTAAAGCTTCTGAAAAAATGCTGTTTTGTGAACTAGTGTATGGTCACTTTCATTGCAATAGGGAAAAGTTTAGCATAGATTCTCAGTGGAATGGAAAAATAGCCTTGTCATTTTATGTTTATTAAAGTTCTTAAAAGCAACTACAGTGACTATTTAATACATTTTTATTTATAGTGACTAAATAGTTTAAGTGGCTGATTCCAATCTCCATTTTAAAATAAACACAAAAATAAGCCATACTCCTAGATAAAACATTTTCAGGGAAAGATGTAAGGCAGAGATTTGTAACTGTCTTTTAGACAATTTATATTTAGCATTTCAAAGTACAGCTAAATTTGGTACCAACATATTTGAAATAGACTTGAGTCTGCATATTGTTGGGCTCCCCAAGTGGTACAGTGGTAAAGAACTTGCCTTCCAATGAGGGGACTCAAGAAATATGGGTTTAGTCCCTGGTTCAGGAAGATCTCCTGGAGGAGGAAATGGCAACTTACTTCAGTATTCTTGCCTGAAAAATTACATGGGCAGAGAAGCCTGGCAGGCTACAGTCCATGGGGTCACAAAGAGTCAGATACTAAAAAATAATAAAAGAGTCAAAATATTAAAAAACAGTAATTCAATGATTTTTTTTTTTTGCTTTAGCTATCATTAAGCATCTGTATAAATGAAAATCTGATACAAAACCTTAAAGGAGCATAATTTTGTTCCAATCCAATAACAAGAACAAGAACAAAAGATTATGCATTTGTATCAAATCCTTAGAACAAATTAAATAAAGAAATACAGTAGGAAAAATTTAACTAAGAAAAAATTCTAGAAATATATAGAATAGACTTAAAAGTTAAGAAATTTAAATTTTAGTTCTAACTATATTTGGAACTAGTAGTGGGGGCTTAGTAAAGAAAATATTCTGATTTCAAAAGTATTTGTCTATGCACCAAATCAGAGTTGAAATAGATGTCACAAAGCCCCAATCTTCTGCAACTATGGTAGATATTGCAAATGGATCCCAGCTCTCCTTGCTCTTGTGCCCAAACAGTTGTCTCACTCATTCTCATCCTACAACTTCAAGCAGGTGCTAGCAGCTAATTGACACTAGAGAGGAAATAATTTTGACATCTTTTGGTTAGATAAGCTCTAGCATGTCTTTTTTTTTTCTATAATAACTTGATTTTATTGTAAAAACCAAAAACAGTCACCTATAAATTTTACATACACACACATAAAAAATGGAGGAAATTTTATTAGCCAGTTTTTAAATTTTCAAGATAAAGAGCATCAGTGATTTATAAGAAACTCACTTTACTATTCAACATAATTTTGGAAGTTTTGGCTAGAGCAATCAGAGCAGAAAAAGAAATAAAAGGAATCCAAATTGGAAAAGAAGAAGTAAAACTCTCACTGTTTGCAGATGACATGATCCTCTATATAGAAAACCCTAAAGACTCCACCAGAAAATTACTAGAACTAATCAATGATTATAGTAAAGTTGCAGGATATAAAATCAACACACAGAAACCCTTGCATTCCTATACACTACTAATGAGAAAATAGAGAAATTAAGGAAACAACTCTATTCACCATTGCAACAAAAAGAATAAAATACTTAGGAATAAATCTACCTAAAGAAACTAAATACCTATATATAGAAAACTATAAAACACTGGTGAAAGAAATCAAAGAGGACACTAATAGATGGAGAAATATACCATGTTCATGGGTTGGAAGAATCAATATAGTGAAAATGAGTATACTACCCAAAGCAATTTATAGATTCAATGCAATCCCTATCAAGCTGCCAATGGTATTCTTCACAGAGCTAGAACCAAAAAATTCACAATTTGTATGGAAATACAAAAAACCTCGAATAGCCAAAGCAATCTTGAGAAAGAAGAATGGAACTGGAGGAATCAACCTGCCTGACTTCAGGCTCTACTACAAAGCCACAGTCATCAAGACAGTATGGTACTGGCACAAAGACAGAAATATAGATCAATGGAACAAAATAGAAAGCCCAGAGATAAATCCATGCACATATGGACACCTTATCTTTGACAAAGGAGGCAAGAATATACAATGGATTAAAGATAATCTCTTTAACAAGTGGTGCTGGGAAAACTGATCAACCACTTGTAAAAGAATGAAACTAGACCACTTTCTAACACCATACACAAAAATAAACTCAAAATGGATTAAAGATCTAAACATAAGACCAGAAACTATAAAACTCCTAGAGGAGAACATAGGCAAAACACTCTCCGACATACATCACAGCAGGATCCTCTATGACCCACCTCCCAGAGTATTGGAAATAAAAGCAAAAATAAACAAATGGGACCTAATTAAACTTAAAAGCTTCTGTATAACAAAGGAAATTATAAGCAGGGTGAAAAGACAGCCTTCAGAATGGGAGAAAATAATAGCAAATGAAGCAACTGACAAACAACAAATCTCAAAAATATACAAGAAATTCCTACAGCTCAATTCCAGAAAAATAAATGACCCAATCAAAAAGTGGGCCAAAGAACTAAATAGACATTTCTCCAAAGTAGACATACAGATGGCTAACAAACACATGAAAAGATGCTCAATATCACTCATTATCAGAGAAATGCAAATCAAAACCGCTATGAGGTACCATTTCCCGCCAGTCAGAATGGCTGCGATCCATAAGTCTACAAGCAATAAGTGCTGGAGAGGGTGTGGAGAAAAGGGAACTCTCTTACACTGTTGGTGGGAATGCAAACTAGTACAGCCACTATGGAGAACAGTGTGGAGATTCCTTAAAAAACTGGAAATAGAACTGCCTTATGATCCAGCAATCCCACTGCTGGGCATACACACTGAGGAAACCAGAATTGAAAGAGACACATGTACCCCAGTGTTCATCGCAGCACTGTTTATAATAGCCAGGACATGGAAGCAACCTAGATGTCCATCAGCAGATGAATGGATAAGAAAGCAGTGGTACATATACACCATGGAGTATTACTCAGCCATTAAAAAGAATTCATTTGAATCAGTTCTAATGAGGTGGATGAAACTGGAGCCTATTATACAGAGTGAAGTAAGCCAGAAAGAAAAACACCAATACAGTATACTAACACATATATAAGGAATTTAGAAAGATGGTAACAATAACCCTGTATACGAGACAGCAAAAGAGACACTGATGTATAGAACAGTCTTTTGGACTCGGTGGGAGAAGGAGAAGGGTAGGATGATTTGGGAGAATGGCATTGAAACATGTATAATATATATGAAACGAGTCACCAGTCCAGGTTCGATGCATGGTACTGGATGCTTGGGGCTGGTGTGCTGGGACGACCCAGAGGGATGGTATGGGGAGGGAGAAGGGAGGAGGATTCAGGATGGGGAACACATGTATACCTGTGGAGGATTCATTTTGATATATGGCAAAACCAATATAATATTGTAAATTTAAAAAATAAAATTAAATTTAAAAAAGAAAAATAAATAAAAATTAAAAAATAAAATTATTGTAATGCCACATCTTGCAAATAGAATTTCTTAACTCTAGGTGTCAGTTCTTCATCTGCATATCATGTAAATAATTGTTCTTTAACAAAGTATAACCAAATTCCAGTTTTCAGTTAGCCCAGTATTTTGTGTACCTGTGTATTCCTGACATTCAGAAACAGGATCATTCCGTCTAGCAGCCAGGGCCTAAGGGAAAAATCAAGCAGCTATTTAAACTAATGACAGTTGAAAATTAATTCAATTTGAGTGACTTAAGTATCACAGAGGCAGAATAAATTGCAGAATTAGAAGGTCAAGATATCTGGCTTAAAAAGCTATCTTTACACAAGGTAAAGTATTCATTCAACAAATATGTCAGAAGCCCAAGCACTCTTTCAGGTGATCAGCTGGTGGTACAATATTAAACAAAACTGACACAATCTCTGGCTTTCCAATGCTGAGAATCTAGTGCATGTGGACTGAAAAAATTATACAACCTAAAAGCTGAGAATGATGTTTTATTCGTTGAACTTTCTGAAGACTCAAGCTTGGAAGGCAGCCTTTCAGATAGCTCTGGGGGACTGACTGCTTCAAAGAGGCAAGGGAAGAGCCACGATACATAGCGTAGGGGAGTTTTGCAACAAACAAACAGAAAAAAACAGGTAGTTGGAACATCAAAATATTACTGTTCATTAAAGAAAAGCAAACTTTTCAGGTTAATGAACTTAGCACTTTTCTATGGGAAGATGCAAGAGTCTGGGATCACTGGAATCATTTCTTCAATATATACCTTAACTATCCAGGGCCAGTATTCTGTTGTTTTCCAGCCTGAATCTCCTCAGGGTGCATGGTCAGGGTGAATACAGTGGCTGATGGCTTGTAGCCACAATATTCTTTGTTTACTAATATAGCAGGTGACAGTCTTCATCCATATGTATGAGTAGGGAAATATATATATATATATATATATATATATATATATATGCTGCTGCTAAGTTGCTTCAGTCATGTCCAACTCTGTGCAGCCCCTGAGATGGCAGCCCACCAGGCTCCCCCGTCCCTGGGATTCTCCAGTCAAGAACACTGGAGTGGGTTGCCATTTCCTTCTCCAATGCATGAAAGTGAAAAGTGAAAGTGAAGTTGCTCAGTCATGTCCGACTCTGAGCTACCCCATAGACTGCAGCCTACCAGGCTCTTCTATCCATGGGATTTTCCATGCAAGAGTACTGGAGTGAGGTGCCATTGCCTTCTCTGATATATATATATATATATATAATTATAAATTTACAAGGTTAATTAAATTATTTTATTATTAATAGTAAGGGCAGACATGAAATATATGTTGCAAAAATGGATCTCTTAGCTAAATCTTGTGGTACATATACACAATGGAGTATTACTCAGCCATTAGAAAGAATACATTTGAATCAGTTCTAATGAGATGGATGAAACTGGAACCTATTATACAGAGTGAAGTAAGCCAGAAAGAAAAACACCAATACAGTATACTAACGCATATATATGGAATTTAGAAAGATGGTAACAATAACCCGGTGTACGAGACAGCAAAAGAGACACTGATGTATGGAACAGTCTTATGGACTCTGTGGGAGAGGGAGAGGGTGGGGAGATTTGGGAGAATGGCATTGAAACATGTATAATATCATGTATGAAACGAGTCACCAGTCCAGGTTCGATGCAGGATACTGGATGCTTGGGGCTGGTGCGCTGGGAGGACCCAGAGGGAGGGTATGGGGAGGGAGGAGGGAGGAGGGTTCAGGATGGGGAACACAGGTATACCTGTGGCAGATTCATTTCGATATTTGGCAAAACTAATACAATATTGTAAAGTTTAAAAATAAAATAAAATTTAAAAAAAAGAAAAGAAAAATAAGAACTTAGTCGGGACTTTGAGGAGAAAAACATGGACAATTTTTAAATGTATTTCATAGAAAAGTGAGATATAACTTGGTAAAGAATTACATTTAGCAGATAAAAAGGATAGAGTTTGTCATCAAATTTTGGGGCTGTGCTTCTGCTTAGTTGTTCAGTCATGTGCAACTCTTTGTGACCTTTTGGACTGTAGCTCCTCTGTCCGTGGAATTTTTCAGGCAAGAGTATTGGAGTGGGTTGCTATTTTCTTCTCCAGGGGATCTTTCTGACCCAGAGGTAGAACCCGTGCCTCCTGTGTCTCCTTCATTGCAGGTGGATTCTTTACCTGCTGAGCCATCGGGGAATCTCCTGGGTGGGTGGAGGTATAATTGACTGAACTGGATAATAAAAGGAAGGAAAGTTTTGGAGGAAAGCTTGAGTTCAGCTTTTGGAATCAGATATCTATGATAACAACAACACCTTTAAGAGATAATGCCAAGTAGTAACTAATATATGAACTGGGAAATTATAAAGGAGTCCAGAATAGTATTTAAATTTGAGACCCATCAGCATGTGTATTGCATTTAAAACCATGGGAATGGATGAAATTGCTTAAAGAGACAATTCTGCATAAGAGGTTATAAAGTCTATGAATGAGTCTTGAGGATTTCCAGGGATTTATAGAAACTATTCCTCAAATGTTGTCTGTGAAATAAGTGCCAGCATTCCTTGAATGCTTCTTAGAAATGCAGTGTCTCAGGAGCCACTCCAGACCTGTTGACTCATATCTTGGATTTAGAAGGCCTCTTGATAATTAACATGTTAAATTTTGAGAAGCACTTGAGAGTAGGTGTTGGGAAAGGCAACTGAGAAAAGAAAAGAAAAAAGGAGAACCAGGAAAATATGGTGTCATGAAGACCACTGGGAAAGATGACATGAAAACGTTTAAGGAGTAATCACTAGTTGCAATGATGTTGGGAGGATATTAAGATGACAGAATGAGTTTGCCTTAAATTTAACAGTGTGGGGTTTGATAAGTGATATTACCCAGAGCAGTTTTGATGGGGAAATGCAAGTGGAAGCCAAGAATTAGCTTAGTTGAAAAATGAATGGAAAGTGATGAAAAGGTAACAGCCACATGGAGACAACTCTTTCAAGAAGTTTGCACTTGAAGGAGAGTGAGGCTAGGTCAAGAGGTGAAAGAATGAGAGGCTGAAGAGGGAGTCAATGTGGATGCTATCAGCACAAGCAATAATAGATGATGGGGGACATTTAAATGTTAATGAGAAGAATCAACGACAAAAATATTTGTAAGCAAACAGGAGGTGGATAAATTGAAGGAGCTCAGTACTGACAAAAGGGAAAAGCAAGGAATTCAAAGTAAACATGAGGAGTTTATCTTTGAGATGTGAGGATGTTTTCTTTATTGTTAGAGGAGAAGAAAAGTATACAGATGACCATAGGCTCAGAGATATGGGTAGAGAGATGATTAGGGAATATATGTTCAATATTTCTAATATGAAAGAAAGTCATTTGCTACAAATGAAAGTGGAAGGGTTGTCAAATATTTGATAAAAAGAAATCTTTTTATCTTGTTACATAAAAATTATTAAATTGATAACAACTCTTTCAGGTTTTAACTAGCTCAATTTTACAGATAATAAATTTCATGAACAAGCTTGAATACCAACTCAGCAAATTTACTTCAGATCCATTATCAACTACAAAGGCAACATTTTTGTGGAGAGAATTTACTAGAAAAACATAAGAATAAAATTCATAGTGATGAATTTTAATAACCATTGACCATATTGTACTATAACCTGCAAAACACTGTCCTTACACAAATGAAAATTGACTTGATTTCACTGACTCACTTTTTGTCTTCACATTAAATATATTCATATGGACCATTAAGAGAACATAATAATAATTACTAACAGCAAAAGTAATTAACCTTTGTATAATAGTTCATAAGGCATTTTAACATACTTTATTTTACTATGTATTATCCATAATATTTATTTACTAACTGAATACATTTTCTTATAAAAAAAGTTTTTTTAAGATTTTTTGATGTTGGATCAGAAGCAAATTCTATTACGATGGTTTATTTCTCATAATATTGTTGTGCAGCCAAATTAAATAAATTATATGAAAATACATTATTCCAAAAGAAATTTAAAACCCCAATATTAAGAATACAAAAAGAAAGACAAAGTTCAGGAAAAGAATATCATTGCAATTTTCAAAACCATGAGCCAAATCCTGACTTACCACTCAGTGGATTCTGATGAAAGTTGTATTTTATGGTAATATCAACTTTAGGGTTGACCATAAACAATTAGTGAAAGTATCCATTGGTTATAAGAATACTTTTGAGATAACTATTCTCAATTCTATGAAATAAGAAACTTCCATAGGAAGCTATTCAGGACACTGTAAAATAATATGTTCTAAGAAAAGCTTAGGACATTCTTGGAAGATTACTCTACACAACTCTTTAATGTTGCCAGGACAGTAGAAAATTTAAGAGATACCGCTATTGGGTTTAGTAGCAGGAGAAGGAAATGGCAACCCACTCCTGTACTCTTGCCTAGAAAATCCCATGGACAGAGGAGCCTGGTAGGCTACAGTCCATGGGGTCGCAAAGAGCTGGACACAACTGAGCAACTTCACTTAAAGTACAATTGGGAAAATATCTGTATGCCTTATGCCAAGATATAAGAGGAAACCATAACCACGAGGAGCATGATAAAAATATGAAAGGGCTGGGCACCTAAAGCAATGACTGCCAACTCTGCCAGAAACATCCTGAGGGCTTAGGGAAGTAAAAACAAGTAAGCAAACAAACAATTCATGTTTGTCAAAAGGCCAAACCATGTGTTAACTAAAGTAATCTCTGTTCAAATCTACAGACAAAACTATTATCTCTTAGGAGGCCTGATGATTCGTGCCTACGATATAACAGGAAAAGCAGGAGGCTACTAAAAATATGCATAATGAAAATTCAAGAGTAATATACCCATTCTTTCCAGAAGAATTTAGAGCTTGACCTCCTTATCTTTTACTTTTACACAGTACCTATTTCCTTCCCCAGGGGATCTTCTCTACCCAGGGATCAAACCCTGGTCTCCTGTATTGTAGGCAGATTTTTTACCATTTGAGTCACCAGGGAAGCACTCTTCTCTCTCTCCTTATCTTTTACTTTTACACAGCAGTACACTGTCTAGACTTGCCATAGCCTTTCTTCCAAGGAGTAGGCATCTTTTAATTTCATGACTGCAGTCACATTCTGTAGTGATTCCGGAGCTGAAGAAAATAAAATCTGTCACTATTTCCATTGTTTTCCCATCCATTTGCCATAAAGTGATGGGACTGGATGCCATGATCTTTCTTTTTTGAATGTTGAATTTTAAGTTATCTTTTTCACTCTCCTCTTACACTTTCTTCAAGAAGCTCTTTAGTTCCTCTTCACTTTCTTCCATTAAATTGATATCATCTGCATATCTCAGGTTGTTGCTATTTCTCCTGGCAGTCTTGATTCCAGCTTGTCATTCATCCAGCCAGCATTTCACATGATGTACTCTACATATAAGTTAAATGAACAGAGTGACAATATACACCCTTGACATCCTCCTTTCCCAATTTTAAACCAGTCCATTGGTCCATGTCTGTTTCTAACTATTGCTTCTTGTCTTGCATACAGGCTGCTCAGGGAACAGGTAAGATAGTCTGATATTTCCAGCTCTTCAATAATTTTCCACAGTTTGTTGTGATCTACAAAGTCAAAGACATATTAACTCTACCTTCAATTTTTTTAAGTTATAACTGTTTCTTTTACTTTTTATTTTACATTTGAATTATTGTCTTTGTTTAGTCACTAAGTCATGTCTGACTCTTTTGCCAGCCAATGGACTGTAGCCCCCAAAACTCCTCTACCCATGGGATTTCCCAGGCAAGAATTGTAGAGTCGGTTGCCATTTCTTTTTCCAGGAGATCTTCCCAACACAGGGATTGAACCCACATCTCCTGCATTGGCAGGTGGATTGTTTCCCACTAAGCCATATGGGAAGTCCAAATTTTCCTTGTGTCATAAAATTTTAAACTCACTGCAAAGCAGAAGAAAATGTGACCCATAATCAAAAAAGAAACTCTCAATAGAGAATAAAACACGAATACTCCTGATGTCAAAATATTCTACAGGGATTTTGAATTAACTGTATTATAGTGCTAATTTATCCATTCAGTTCAGTTCAGTCTCTCAGTTGTGTCAGACTCTTTGTCAGCCCATGGACTGCAGCATGCCAGGCCTCCCGGTCCATCACCAACCCCTGGAGTTCACTCAGACTCATGTCCTTTGAGTCAGTGATGCCATCCAGCCATCTCATCCTCTGTCATCTTCTTCTCCACCCGCCTTCAGTCTTTCCCAGCATCAGGATCTTTTCGAATGAGTCAGTTCTTCACATAAGGTGGCCAAGGACTGAAGTTTCAGCTTCAGCATCAGTCCTTCTAATGAATATTCAGGACTGATTTCCTTCAGGATGGACTGGTTGGATCTCCTTGCAGTCCAAGGGACTCTCAAGAGTCTTCTCCAACACCACAGTGCAAAAGCATCAATTCTTAGGTATTCAGCTTTCTTTACAGTCCAACTCTCACATCCACACATAACTACTGGGAAAACCATAGCTTGGACTAGATGGGCCTTTGTTGGCAAAGTAATGTCTCTGCTTTTTAATATGCTGTCTAGGTTGGTAATAACTTTTCTTCCAAGAAGCAAGCATCTTTTAATTTCATGGCTGCAGTCACCAACTGCAGTGATTTTGGAGCCCCAAAAAATAAAGTCTGTCACTATTTCCACTATTTCCCCATCCATTTTCCATGAAGTGATGGGACCAGATGCCATGATCTTAGTTTCCTGAATGTTGAGCTTTAAGCCAACATTTTCACTCTCCTCATTCACTTTCATCAGAAGGCTCTTTAGTTCTTCTTCACCTTCTGCCATAAATGTGGTGTCATCTGCATATCTGAGGTTATTGATATTTCTCCTGGAAATCTTGATTCCAGCTTGTGCTTCATCCAGTCCAGCACTGTGCATGATATACTGTGCATATAAGTTAAATAAGCAGGGTGACAATATAGAGCCATCACATACTCCTTTCCCAATTTGGAACCAGTCTGCTCTTCCATGTCCAGTTCTAACTGTTTCTTCTTGACCTGCTTACAGATTTCTCAGGAGGCAGGTCAGGTGGTCTGGTATTCCCATCCCTTTAAGAATTTTCCACTGTTACTTGTGATCCACACAGTCAAAGGCTTTGGCATAGCCAATAATGCAGAAGTAGATGTTTTTCTGGAACTCTTTTGCTTTTTCAATGATCCAGTGGATGTTGGCAATTTGATCTCTGGTTCCTCTGCCATTTCTAAATCCAGCTTGAACATCTGGAAGTTCATGATTCACATACTATTGAAGCCTGGTTTGAAGAATTTTGAGCATTACTTTGTTAGCGTGTGAGATGAGTGCAATTGTGTGGTAGTTTAAGCATTCTTTCGCATTGCCTTTCTTTGGAATTGGAATGAAAAATCACCTTTTCCAGTCCTGTGGCCACTGTGGAGTTTTCCAAATTTGCTGGCATATTGAATGCAGCACTTTCACAGCATCATCTTTTAGGATTTGAAATAGCGCAAATGGAATTTCATCACCTTCACTAGCTTTGTTGATAGTGATGCTTCCTAAGGCCCACTTGACTTTG
Source organism: Bos indicus x Bos taurus (assembly GCF_003369695.1). Lineage (NCBI taxonomy): Eukaryota > Metazoa > Chordata > Mammalia > Artiodactyla > Bovidae > Bos > Bos indicus x Bos taurus. The sequence goes on along the minus strand of NC_040089.1, from coordinate 40,726,633 downwards.
CATTCCAGGATGTCTGGCTCTAGATGAGTGATCACACCATCATGATTACCTGGGTGGTGAAGATTTTTTTTTGTATAGTTCTGTGTATTCTTGCCACCTCTTCTTATTATCTTCTATTTCTGTTAGGTCCATACCATTTCTGTCCTTTATTGTGCCCATCTTTGTATGAAACGTTCCCTTGGTATCTCTAATTTTCTTGAAGAGATCTCTAGTCTTTCCCATTCTATTGTTTTCCTCTCTTTCTTTGCACTGATCCCTGAGGAAGCCTTTCTTAGCTTTCCTTGCTATCCTTTGGAACTCTGCATTCAAATAGGTATATCTTTCCTTTTCTCCTTTTGCTTCTCTTCTTTTCACAGCTATTTGTAAGGCCTCCTTAGACAACCATTAATCCATTAAACATAAGGAAAACATTCTCCAAGTGAGACAGGATTGATTGTGGAAAGAATGGAAGGCAAGAAGGTTATGCTCCTATAATTGCAGAAGAATGGGATCAGAAGCCATAAGTTCACAAGCTTCTTTAGTCATTATTTCCATTGCAGCACTCATTGTATCACTTATTTCTGTTTCTCTAAGTAGTCTGTACATGTCTTGAAGACAAGAACTTTGTGATCTTGACCACTACTGTATCTTCGAGGTCATCATAGTACATGGTACAGCGTAAGTGCTAAATAAAACTGTGCTGAATGGATAAAGAATAAGAAAGAAAAAGGTTAATAGTGACTTTATTGGGAGCAAAGTAAAGAAAAGAAAGAGAAAATTCATTAAAAATTAAACAATATTTATGTATTGCCAAAAGAGTGTCTTAAATCTTAATTTACTTCTAGTGAGTGTCTAAATCACTGCAAACAGCTTAATGTATTTCTATGAAGTGTATACCTTGTTGAATTAAATACTGAATTCCTTGTGTCATCCGAACTTTGCACCATTTTAGCCCAACACTAGAACTTTACTATAAATAAAAATTTTTCAATATATATATAAGATCTCAAACACCATAATTTAGCTATTCATCAATCATTAGTTGCAGCAAAATTTACTCTAATGTGTGAACTTTACTGCAGTCACCTTGGTAGCCTCAAAATGTGAAAACAACAAAGCACATAGATCTTGAGAGAAGGTCTTCAGGCAGCATTCTGGGCTGCACAGTGAGGAAATGACTGGAGAATTGCTGGGCAGGCCTGCCGTGAAGCCATGTGGAAGCAAAAGGGAAAGGAAGAGGTGGTATTTCTCTTGGTCAGTGTCTTTGACCAGCTTTGCGTGCGTACTCAGTCACTTCAGTTGTGTACAGCTCTTTGAGGCCCAGTGGACTGTAGCCTGCCAGGCTCCTCTTGTCCATGGCACTCTCTAGACAAGAATACTGGAGAGGGTTGCCATTTCCTCCTCCAAGGGATCCTCCCAACCCAGTATCAAACCCTCGTGTCCTGTCTCCTGAATTGCAGGTGTTCTTTACCGAGTCACCTTTGAAGTCCTTCAAGCAGCTTCACTTCACGCACAAACCTTCATGTCAGTATTTCAAAGTCTATTTCCATTAAAAGTGAAAGAAATTTACAAAGATTAAAAAAAAAAGATGGATTTCAATGATATCATGTAGGGAGCAGTGGGAAGAATAAATTCAGGTAAGAAAAATAAGGTTTCTTCATCTGGAATCTTTATTCTACTAATAAAGATTTCCCTCTGAACTCTGTAAAAAGGATGGTGGCTGGTTGGTTTTTGTTTGTTTGTTTGTTTGTTCTTGTCTTGGTAATCTCTAGCCAAAAAGAAATTCTATAAAACAAAAAAAGAAGGAAAAAAATTGAAAGTAATAAAGAAAGAATTGAAAAGAAAAGAAGACGTGGGATATCTTTAACAAAATCCCAGAAGAGTCTCTGAACAGGAAACACAATAAGAGGGCAAAGCTGTGTTAATGATCAGGTTCAGCCCTTAGTTATGATTTCCCTTTTATCTCTTGTATTAAATCTCTGCAATAAGAAAAAGAGAAAGGCTATGCTACTCAACTCAATTTCATGGCTAAACAGTACCATCTGTTAAAGGGGTATGATGGCACAAGAGTATTTACTGTAGGAGAATGTTCCCACTTCCTCTGCACCCCCTTAAAACCTTGATATGATTTATTACTTGATGTTTGCTCTTAAGGCTCAGAAGTGAACAACTGCATCTGGCTTCTAGTAATTCAGATGGTAAAGAATCTGCCTGCAATGCAGGAGATCCGGGTTTGATCCCTAGGTCAGCAAGATCCCTTGGAGAAAGGAATGGCAACCCACTCCGATATTCTTACCTGGAGAATTCCGTGGACAGACCATGGGGTAGCAAAGAGTCAGACATGACTGAGTGACTGAATTGAACTGAACTGATGCCAATATTAATAAAGTACTACAAATGCATCATTTGTTTAGAAGAAATAATCCAATTTGGTAGGAAAGTGGTTAATTGTAGATATTTTACCTTAAAAAAAAATGAAAGTATGATTCAATGTTTTTGAAACACTAAAGAATCTTAATATGCCTCTCTGAGAACCTTAGCTCTTTTACACAGGGAAAAAACCCATGGATCCATACAGTATAACTTAAACTTACACAAAAATCAAGAAATTATGTGTTCAGAAATTTTAAGAAAACTTCCAAGTGCCATCCATCCACTCTTGTATATTGTAGAAAAATAGATTTTAAAATATGAATTTTCTCTACCATATTGAGAAAAATTGATTCCATTTCTAGACAGACTTATTATTAACATTGTTTTTTGATAATAGGTGTAGGTTTTAATTTTTCTTTCAAAAATCAATAAATGCATGCTCATTAGTAAGAAATAAACGTCATCACCTTGAAATATTTTTATACAGCTTTTTGTCTTTCTGATGTAACATTTTTTTCTTTAAACTTTTTGAGCAAACAATGTTAAAGCTTCAAGATATTTTTTGCCCATTCCAATTAAAAATCCATTACGTCATCACGCCAATAAATTTGAGCTGCAATAGGCGTTTTTGTATTTATTCCCAAATAAGACTGATGCTGATGGACAATTCATGAATCCACTTAAGGAGAGAGAGAAAGAGGGAAAGCGGGAAGAAGAGGAGAGAGAGGAGAGGGCAAGACAGGACAGAAGAGGAAAGAAGAGAGAGAAATGGACTTATCAGCAAATGAAGCATGTGTTAAATTCAATTCACAGTGAAATCAACCTCCTGTCAGATCATAGGGCGCTTGCTTTTGACACATATTTATCCTTAAATGAATCTTAATTGCTCTGTTAATTTGTACTTTTTTAATGGATTAAACAGATCTTTTTATATTTATATTTTATAAGTACTTTGTGAAACTGGCATGACTAAATAAGTATATTTATACGTTTGGAGTTAAACACCTGTTCTTCGGTGTGGATTGTTGTATAACAAATGAATTAGAGATGTTAAAAACATCTATTCATTTCAGAAAGTCCATTTTCTGTGTATCTATTTCATTGGAGAATATTTTTTTCTCTTTATGTGTTTCAGTTTCCATCACTCATCTTTGAACGTCTTTAAACATATTTTTCAAATCCCCTTCTGTTGTGTAACTTCTCTCTGTGGCAGTATCCTGTCTGCAAAGGTCATTCACTATCAAGTTTACTGGATATGCCTAATTTTATATTGTGCAATAAATCTTCAACAGCCCCTACATATGACAAGTCTGAAGGTTCAATCAGAGGTTGGATGTATCAATGTTTAATGCATTTCTCAATAAAAAATTAGCACATGTCTTCAACTAAAATAAATGTTCTGGTTTTATGTGCTCTGTTTTACAAGACTATTAAAAGGTTATTTTTATTATGGTTTTAGTATTCAGATAGGCATAGTATCAAATTGAACTGTTAGATTAGTAAAGTAAAATACACTGAAACATGACTACATTAAATTTGAAAAATCTAAAAAATACAGGTGATCAAGAGTGTGGAGACAAAGAACATAAAACAAAATGCATTGGTCTACATAGAATAATGAAAATTTTTTTATATTTGTAAAAAGATAGCTACGTGTTAAAATTTGGAAAGTTAAATTTGCATTTTCTTTAAAGGTGAAAAGGATTCAAAGTATTTTATTTGGAACAGCAAGTACTGTATGAACAATGACAAAAACATAATCACTGATTTGTTTTCCAATTATCAATATCCGAACACTTACTCCAAGATGTAGATCCTTTCTGATTCATTACAATATTTTCCCATTTCAATGGGACAGTCTGAAAGCTAAAATAAATGATTTAAAAAATTCTTATAAGTACTATAAAGAGTAATATATTTAAATTATATGTGTGTAATATACAATAATTAAAATATTGAAGAAATAGTGTGTGTGTGTATATATATATATATCCATTGTTTTCAAAGCAAAACACTTTGTAGTATAAAAATCTCATTAATCCTTCTCGTAAATTATTTCAATATAGAGACTTCTAGAGACCAAAACCATGTTACAGATCTGAAATAGAAATCAACACAGCAGCATATGCACATTAAAATTGATACAATTTTAAGACACTCCATGGTCATTTGGAGGGAAAATATAAGCCATCTTGCTGATAGAATCAGGAGGCTCTCATATTCAGTCATTTAAACCAATGCAATTTCTAATGGTTTTACTTGTGCTGTGGTGAATTTACTATAAATCCCACCCGTGTGACAGATTCAATCAGTCCATTTGTTGGAATGACAGGTCATATTTGCAGCAGAATGATCCAGCACCAAATATTTCAAAATCACTAAAGATATTAAAAATGACAAAGAATGAAAAGAACAAGAAAATCTTAGTCAGTACAACACAATTTCAGAAATAAAAAGCCACTTAGATAACTACAAAATTACCTGTAACTTTCTGCTGAAAAGAAGTTGCTATCACATCTTACATTAAGAATATTTTGTACTTTAATTAGCCTCTTTAGCTAAGTTTGACAGTATCCTCTTTGGCACAACTATTCTGTATCATAATTTCCATTAAGAAGCAATAAAGCACACCAGAAAAAACACTCAGTACTTGGAAGCTTTGGCTTTGTGACCTTGAGGACATCTCCAAACACTGATCTCCCCAGCTGGGGCATACAGTCCTTTGTCTCACAGTTGTTGCTGTTGTTTAGTTGCTAAATCGCGTCCAACTCTTTGCAAATCCATGGATTGTAGCCCACAGCCCACCAGTTTTCTCTGTCCATGAGATTTTTCCAGGCAAGCATGGAAACTGCAGTGGGTTGCCTTGTCCTTCACCAAGAGATCTTCACCACCCAGGAATAGAATCTGCGTCTCTCCTAGATTATAGGTGGATTCTTTACCACTGAGCCATAAATGAAGACCCTCACAGTTGCGGCTTACAAATCAAATTGTGAAAAATCATCATGATATGATGGTACTAAAAACTGCAAAGCAATAGACACTTGTAAAATGCAATAGTTATTTTCATAATTTGGTGTTAGGAAATTTGTTTAAATGAAAATTCCTCTGATTAACCTTTAAAATTGCTTTATCTTAATACTGCTTTGCAAATTGTGTGTTACTCTTGCCTCATAGAAATTAACTTTCTCCTTTTCACAGTAATTCACTTCCTATATATTTTCTGACTATCTCATTTTCATATATCTGCTGCTGCTGCTGCTGCTAAGTTGCTTCAGTTGTGTCCAACTCTGTGCGACCCCAGAGATGACAGCCCACCAGGCTCCCCTGTCCCTGGGATTCTCCAGGCAAGAACACCGGAGTGGGTTGCCATTTCCTTCTCCAATGCATAAAAGTGAAAAGTGAAAGGGAAGTTGCTAGGTAAGATTAAATAAAAGAAAGGCAAAGATTGCACTATAAGCTAATATACTAAAGTTATCCCTAATTTCTTTTTTAAAAAAATAGTAGAAGTATAACTATTAACCAAATTAAGCTCCATAAGAAAGTTACAGAAAATGAAGTATAGTTTTAACTAAGATATAGAAAATGATCATTCATCTCAATCTGGAGCCTGGAATATTCTCTCTGAAATATTTGGAAGTCCCATGGAATTAAAATGTAAATAACGACTCCATTTTTTTTTTTTTGAAGGTCAAAATCCTGCCAATACCTTTATCCTGAACTAAGGAATTTAATGGACTTCTCAGATGGCTCAGTGGTTAAAGAATATGCCTGCAATGCAGGAGACACAAGAGGTACAGGTTCCATCCCTGAGTCAGGAAGATCCCCTGGGAAAGGGCAGGCAATCTACTCCAGTGTTCTTGCCTGGAAAATCCTGTGGACAGAAAAACCTGGAGGGCTACAGTCCACAGGATCACAAAGAGTTGGACACAACTGAAGCGACTGAGCACAGCACAGCACAGGGAATTTAATACATTTCCCATAGAGAGTTAATTGCTAAACAATATAGTCCAAAAACATCGAAAAAATTAAGGAAAAGGATTATCATGAATGCGTAAATTGTGTGTAGACACTAGTCTATCCCTGCATAAGCAGAAGGTAAATGATATTTAATGTAAAATTAATACTGTGCTAGTTTTCTTTTCTGTTTTCTAACTTTGCTTTTAAATAATTGCATTATCATAAAGCATGTTTTTCTCATAATTGAAGAAACTGTGTATTAACCTATCATAAATGACTGTTTTTAATATAACAGTGTTTTCAATACTGTATTATGAACATGCCTGTAATACTGTATGCCATAAAATTTTTATAATAATTCATTTATTAGCATACAGGCAAGACTACCATGAAGCAATCCGATTGATTACACTAATGTGCCATAAAGCTATTGTATTACTACTCTTTCATTATCAATGCATGAATTGTTATGCCCCTGTAAATAAATATGAATACATTATCTTTTCATGTTTTATGCCTAGTGTAGTAATACACATAACATCTGCAGTGTTTGGTGTCATATAAGACAATATATGATACTTGGACTGACAGATGGATGATTCAGTTTATAAACAGATGATGCAAAGTTAAGGTATTAATACAGTCCAGTACTGTAAATGTATTTTCTCTTTCTCATGATTTTCTTAAAAGCATTTTCTTTTTTCTTAATAACATTTCTTTGCCTGCGTAAGAATACAGTATATAGTACATATACAGGATATGTGTTAATCAGCTGTTTATCAGAAATGCTTCTAGTCACAGTAGGCTATTAATAGTTAAGTTTGGGGTACTCAAAAGTTATGCATGGATTTTTGACTGAGTGGGATGCCCCTAACTACCGTGTTCAAACATCAATTGTGCTGCATGAATTCTTGAGCATGTTGCTTATTCTCTTTGTTTCTTGGAGTTTCAGCATCTTCCTTTGTACAAAAAGGATACTCATAGTACCTAAAAAACAAAGCTGTGAGAATTAAGTTAAGTAATATCTATAAAACTACTGAAAAGGGATTGACTCATAGTAAGCAGGTAGTAAGTGCTATGAATTATTACTATCATTGTTACTAGTTTTATCATGGCTATTCCATGATCGATTTTCTTACTCATCTGTACCTTGGAGAACTTTCTTCCCAACCCATAGTATGTTAAATGACTTACTCATGGCTATAAAATTACTGTGCAATCCATTTTTCCAAACAGTTCCTTATTTGGGGATATGCAACTATTGTTTTAATTTTAAAAAGTTTTTGTTACTTTTAAAAAGCCACTCTATGTCTTTTGGACTCTGTGGGAGAGGGAGAGGGTGGGATGATTTGGGAGAATGGCACTGAAACATGTATAATATCATACATGGAACAAGTCACCAGTCCAGGTTCGATGCACGATACTGGATGCTTGGGGCTGGTGCACTGGGACAACCCAGAGGGATGGTATGGGGAGGGAGGAGGGAGGAGGGTTCAGGATGGGGAACACATGTATACCTGTGGCAGATTCATTTCGATATTTGGCAAAACCAATACAATATTGTAAAGTTTAAAAATAAAATAAAATTAAAAAAAATAAAATAAAAAGCCACTCTAATGATTATTCCTAAATATACCTTTTACATACTTTTGGAATTGGGGGATACTTGTTATAAATTTATTTCAAAATGACTTATTTTTAATGTAGGATATGTTGTTATTAATAATTATGTTATCATTCTGAGATAGCATTAATCATTAATATATGGATGACCAACACAATTCTATAACTAATTATATTATAATTAGAGAGTACATTACTGTATCTAACTATGTCTTAACTGACAATTTTAGAGTCTTTTACCCTCTTGCTGCTACTGCTAAGTCGCTTCAGTCGTGTCCGACTCTGTATGACCCCATGGACGGCAGCCCACGAGGCTCCCCTGTCCCTGGGATTCTCCAGAAGAATACTGGGGTGGGTTGCCATTTCCTTCTCCAATGCATAAAAGTGAAAAGTGAAAGTGAAGTCGCTCAGTCGTGTCCGACTCTTAGCGACCCCATGGACTGCGGCCCACCAGGCTCCTCCGTCCATGGGATTTTCCAGGCAAGAGTGCTGGAGTGGGGTGCCATTGCCCTCTCCGTTTACCTCTTAAATAGTTTCAATTTTTTGGTATTACATTATAAGAGTTATACTTTAATATCTGACTGATTTATATCCATATAATTAGTATGCTATATTAGTAAAACAAAATTTAGAACTAATTATTACAATATTTTGACTCAAGGATTTGATAATGTTACTTATCAATTAATCTAAAGTTGAGGTTGCAATTTTAAAAATTGAAATATTTTTAATACCTCATCTTTTCCTTTTTTTTTGGTTAGCAATAAAAAATGTTTGAATAAGCAGGAAACATTTCCACAGATTTTAGAAAATTATGTGCAGTTATATATTTTGTCATCAAGCACTTTAACCAAATAGGAAATTTTCATTTTCTCAAAGTTAGAGTTTTCTTACAAAAAAGCTTCTGGGAAGAAATTTGAGGGCTTAACTGAGTTATTTTAAAAACACAAGTGGAAATATGTAATCATAGGTATATCACTGATGTTTTATGATTTTTTTATCCTGCAACTTTACTGAATTTGTTTTGCTTCTAATACAATTTTATGGAATCTTCAGGATTTTCTCTATATAATGTCATCTATTTACTTCTTCCTTTTCAATTTGGATGCCTTTTACTTCCTTTTCTTGACCATATGCTCTGGCTAGGATATCCAATGTCAAGTTGAATAAAAAATAGTAAAACTATTACATAGTGTCCTTGGTACTTGGAGAAAAAAGTAAAGATGAAACAAAATTATAAGTATTACATTTAACCTTCATAACAGCAGAAATATTATTTTTGTTTGACTTCAATGTAAGACAATACTGAATGTAAAATAGACAATTACACAGATCTTAATAGTAAAAGCTTTGCCAATGCTATGCCTAATTCATACTCTATATAATTTTAGTGAATATTTGCACAGTTTTTCTTTGTAAATTTTAGAACAATTAGCAGATATGAGTCATGTCCAAACATTTCAATACATATAAATAAGAAAGTAAGTGCTTTATTGACTACACCAGAACCTTTGACTGTATGGATCACAACAAACTGTGGAAAATTCTTAAAGAGATGGGAATACCAGGTCACCTTACCTGCCTCCTAAGAAATTTGTATGCAGTTCAATAAGCAACAGTTAGAACCGGACATGGAACGACAGACCAGTTCCAAATTGGGAAAGGATTACGTCAAGGCTGAATATTGACACTCTGCTTATTTGACTTATATACAGAGTACATCATGCACAATGCCGGGCTAGATGAAGCACAAGCTGGAATGAACATTGTCGAGAAAAATATCAATAAGCTCAGATATGCAGATGACACCACACTTAATGGCAGAAAGCAAAAAGAGCTAAAGAGCATCTTGATGAAAGTGAAAGAGGAGAGTGAAAAAAATTGGCTTAAAACTCAACATTCAGAAAACTAAGATCGTGACATTCGGTCCCATCAAATGATTGCAAATAGATGGGGAAACAATGGAAACAGTGAGAGACTTTATTTTGGGCGACTCCAAAATCACTGCAGATGCTGATTGCAGCCATGAAATCAAAAGACACTTGCTCCTTGGAAGAAAAACTATGACCAACCTAGACAGCATATTAAAAAGCAGAGATATTACTTTGCCAACAAAGGTCCATCTAGTCTAAGCTATGGTTTTTCCAGTAGTCATGTATGGATGTGAGAGTTGGACTATAAAGAAAGCTGAGCCTCGAAGAATTGATGCTTTTGAACTGTGGTGTTGGAGAAGACTCTTAAGAGTCCTTTGATCTGCAAGGAGATCCAACCAGTCCAATCTAAAGGAGATCAGTCCTGGGTGTTCTTTGGAAGGACTGATGCTGAAGTTGAAACTCCAATACTTGGGCCACCTGATGTGAAGAATTGACTCATTGGAAAAGATTCTGATGCTAGGAAAGATTGAAGATGGGAGGAAAAGGGGATGACAGAGGATGAGATGGTTGGATGATATCACCAACTCAATGGACATGAGTTTGAGCAGTCTCCAGGAGTTGATGATGGCTAAGGAAGCCTGGAGTTCTGCAGTCCATGGGGTTGCAAAGAGCCAGACATGAATGAGCAACTGAACTAAACTGCAGTAAGTGTTAGTCTCTCAGTCATGTCCAGCTCTTTGTAAGCCCCATGGACTGTAGCCTGCTAGTCTCCTGTCCATGGGATTCTCCAGTCAAGAACACCAGAGTGGATTCAGTTCAGTTCAGTTGCTCAGTCATGTCTGACTCTTTGCAACCCCATGAATTGCAGCACGCCAGGCCTCCCTGTCCATCACCAACTCCCGGAGGTCACTCAAACTCACGTCCATTGAGTTGGTGATGCCATCCAGCCATCTCATCCTCTGTCGTCCCCTTCTCCTCCTGCCCCCAATACCTCCTAGCATCAGAGTCTTTTCCAATGAGTCAACTCTTCTCATGAGGTGGCCAAAGTACTGGAGTTTCAGCTTTAGCATCACTCCTTCCAAAGAAATTCCAGGACTGATATCCTTTAGAATGGACTGGTTGGATCTCCTTGAAGTCCAAGGGACTCTCAAGAGTCTTCTCCAACACCACCTCCAACACGAGTCTTCAAAAACACGAATTCTTCGGCACTCAGCTTTCTTCACAGTCCAACTCTCACATCCATACATGACTACTGGAAAAACCATAACCTTGACTGTACATTACTTTGTTGGCAAAGTAATGTCTCTGCTTTTCAATATGCTATCTAGGTTGGTCATAACTTTCCTTCCAAGGAGTAAGCATCTTTTAGTTTCATGGCTGCAGTCACCATCTGCAGTGATTTTAGAGCCCAAAGAAATAAAGTCTGGCACTGTTTCCACTGTTTCCCCATCTATTTCCTATGAAGTGATGGGACCAGATGCCATGATCTTCGTTTTCTGAATGTTGAGCTTTAAGCCAACATTTTCACTCTCCTCTTTCACTTTCATCAAGAGGCTTTTTGTTCCTCTTCACTTTCTGCCATAAGGGTGATGTCATCTGCATATCTGAGGTTACTGATATTCCTCCTGGCAATCTTGATTCCAGCTTGTGCTTCTTCCAGCCCAGCATTTCTCATGATGTACTCTGCATATAAGTTAAATAAGCAGGGAGACAATATACAGCCTTGATGTAGTCCTTTTCCTATTTGGAACCAGTCTGTTGTTCCATGTCCAGTTCTAACTGTTGCTTCCTGACCTGCATATAGGTTTCTCAAGAGGCAGGTCAGGTGGTCTGGTATTCCCATCTCTTTCAGAATTTTCCACAGTTGATTGTGATCCACACAGTCAAAGGCTTTGGCATAGTCAATAAAGCAGAAATCGATGTTTTTCTGGAACTCTCTTGCTTTTTTGATGATCCAGAGAATGCTGGCAATTTGATCTCTGGTTCCTCTGCCTTTTCTAAAACCAGCTTGAACATCTGGAAGTTCACGGTTTCATGTACTGCTGAAGCCTGGCTTGGAGAATTTTGAGCATACTTTACTAGCATGTGAGATGAGTGCAATTGTGCAGTAGTTTGAACATTCTTTGGCATTGCCTTTCTTTGGGATTGGAATGAAAACTGACCTTTTCCAGTTCTGTGGCCACTGATGAGTCTTCCAAATTTGCTGGCACACTGAGTGCAGCACATCCATAGCATCATCTTTCTGGATTTGGAATAGCTCAACTGGAATCCCATCACCTCCACTAGCTTTGTTCATGGTGATGCTTTCTAAGGCCCACTTGACTTCACATTCCAGGATTTCTGGCTCTAGGTCAGTGATCACACCATCGTGATTATCTGGGTCATGAAGATCTTTTTTGAATAGTTCTTCTGTGTATTCTTGCCATCTCTTCTTAATATCTTCTGCTTCTGTTAGGTCCATACCATTTCTGTCCTTTATTGTGCCCATCTTTGTATGAAATGTTCCCTTGGTATCTCTAATTTTCTTGAAGAGATCTCTAGTCTTTTCCATTCCGTTGTTGTCCTCTATTTCTTTGCATTGATCGCTGAGGAAGGCTTTCTTATCTCTTCTTGCTATTCTTTGGAACTCTGCATTCAGATGTTTATATCTTTCCTTTTCTCCTTTGCTTTTCGCTTGTCTTCTTATCATTTCCTTTTCCAGGGAATCGTCCCAACCCATGGTTCGAACCCAGGTTTCCGCATTGCAGGCAGATTCCTACTGTCTGAGCCACCAAGGAAGCCCTTCAGTACATATAACTTAGCTAATTTGGATACATTTTTACTTGGTTTTCTAGTTTCCTACTATACCCCATTAGATTAAATCACTTTTGAAGTAAATTTCAATCTCCATGACGCATAGCATTATAGTTAAATGTGTAACATCATCATGATATTTTAATAATGAACTGGTCACAGGATTAAAAATCTCTACTGAGAGGCTTGATTCTTCAACAACAAACTATGGAAGAAGTGGTTGAAGATATATAGTTTGACATGACTTTAAAGGTGGTAAAGTTTGAAATATTCTTACAGAAAATCATCCATCTAATTTTGATATATTCTAGTTTCCAACTTAAAAAATTTTTGTTCTGAAAATATACCTTCAAAATATGAGTATCTATATCCTAAACAGTTTTGATTGTTGAGAAATGAAAGGTAGTATATTTAAAAGAAGATAGTGTCAGTATTAGAGAAGTAGAACTGATAGGGATGGTGTGGAATAAGAGATTTACTAAAAAGCTTGGACTTGATGCATCTGTGGTGGCAGATAGTCTTGGTCTGTCATTTCACCTCCATTTATTCTTGGAGTCTAAAGGCACAGAACAGAGGTTAAGGCTCAAAAGATAAACAAGAAGTAGAGAAGAGCAATGACAAATGAAACTCCTATCTGCATCTTGTGGGAGCCAAACTGGACTCTTCTCATTCCCAAGTCTCCAGTCTCAATGTCATGGATGACTTGTAGAAGAAGCTATCATTCTACCAAAGAATCACACTTGTACTTGGCTTGGAGCTGAGATGTTAACAACAGAGTTCCAGCAAGAGCTGGAGATCTGAGCTGGGCTACTGATCATGCCAAAAAGTTTGTGAGCAGATCTGCAGAAACTTTGATGAGCTGCATAAAAGCAAGACCTTATCAACCTGCATAGAGGGTGGCAGAGGGTGAGATGGTTTGATAACATCATCAGCTCAGTTCACATGAACTTGAGCAAACTCCAGGAGATAGTGCTGGACAGGGAAGCTTGGTGTGCTGCAACCCATGGGGTCGCAAAGAGTCAAACATGACTAGGTGACTGAACAACAGAGTGAACAGAGTTATTGCTTTTTTTCACCTTCCAAGTCTCACATAGATAACCCTTGTGTCCAAATCTAAGCAAACATTAAAGGAAAAAATTCTTGGAAGTGTAGTTCTGTTTAGATGTCAACACATTTCACATTTGAAAGCCACCATAGCCCATCCCTTGTCAGCTAGGCACCAACAGACCTCTTTTGACCACACTTAACTTCCAAATAAAGATGATAGCAATGCCATGCTGCTGCAGCTGTTGCTAAGTCGCTTCAGTCGTGTCCAACTCTGTACGACCCCACAGATGGCAGCCCACCAGGCTTCCCCATCCCTGGGATTCTCCAGGCAAGAACACTGGAGTGGGTTGCCATTTCCTTCTCCAATGCATGAAAGTGAAAAGTGAAAGTGAAGTTGCTCAGTCATGTCCAACTCTTAGCGACCCCATGGACTACAGCCCACCAGGCTCTTCCATCCATGGGATTTTCCAGGCAAGAGTACTGGAGTGGGTTGCCATTGCCTTCTCAGAGCAATGCCATACTTCTGCCTAATATTACACATCTACCATGTATACCACCATAAGCATGCTAACTAACTTCCTCATAAAGGGTACAATGTCCTTTTCTCCATTTTCAGTAATGCTCATGCTTCTGGCTGAGTCAGTCTCTCTAATATCTTATAACTAAAATATTGAACAGTTTAATTACTTAGTAATTTCAACTTTGATATTAGATACTAGAAGAATGAGAGATGGAAAATTAAAAATAGTTGTTTAAACTATATATTCATAAAAATTAGGAAGAAATACCCATAACTCTTGCAGTCCTCATTTCTGTAAGTAGTAACATGATTGTAACTGATATGTATCTCACTTCTTCCATTCCATTCCATGTCTTCTTTGCCTTCAACTGGTTGAAGGTCTTTGCCTACAGGAGTAACTCAAATTTTAACACCCTCTGAATTGATTTACTGAATTGATACAGTCCTACCTGAAATGGGTTGTAGTTCTCTACTGACTCAATTTGCAGGATATAGGATAGCTAAGAGGCATCCCAGGGAATCTTCTGAGTTCTACACATAACCCTCTTTTCATTCACATTGTATAGTTAGTAACCCAATTACCTCCTGAAATTTAAGATCAACCACCACAACTAGCGCACTCATTATGCCTGACAATATATGGTCATCTGTAGCCCAAAAGAGCCAATTGCATGTTTTTTAAGCCACTCAGTCCTGTCTGACTCTTCGCAATCCTGTGGACTGTGGCCCTCCAGACTCCTCTGTCCAAGAGATTCTCCAGGCAAGAATACTGGAGTGGGTTGCAATGCCCTCTTCCAGGGGACCTTCCTAACCCAGGGATTGAACCCATGTCTTTTACCCTCCTGCATTAGCAGGCGAGTTCTTTACCACTAGGGCCACCTGGGAAGCCCAAAAAAGCCAAGAGGCAGTCTCAGCTTGCAGTTTAAAATAATCCACAGTGTGGTGGTGAATGTTGGAAACTAAGACTACTAGATCAGCAGTGTTCAAACTCTGGGGGATAAAAAGCAAGATTTCATTACTGAATAAACAGGGGTAACATTGAGGAAGCTACACCCACTAATGGTCCTTGATTACTGAACCCATGAATGCTAGCTTAGGAAAAAGCCAGAATATATATACTACAAGCTAGAAGAAATT
Source organism: Bos indicus x Bos taurus (assembly GCF_003369695.1). Taxonomy (NCBI): domain Eukaryota; kingdom Metazoa; phylum Chordata; class Mammalia; order Artiodactyla; family Bovidae; genus Bos; species Bos indicus x Bos taurus. The sequence continues at coordinate 40,711,330 of NC_040089.1, read as the reverse complement.
GCCTCAATCCAAACTACGGCACTGGAAGATTTGATTTCTTTATACAAATTGCAGGGAGCTTCCCTGGTGGCTTAGTGGTAAAGAACCTGTCTGCCAATACAGGGGACACAGGTTTAATCCCTGGATCAGGAAGATCCCCTGGAGAAGGAAATGGCAACCTGCTCCAATATTCTAGCCTGGGAAATCCCATGGACAGAGGAGCCTGATGGGCTATAGTCCATATGGTCACAAAAGAGTCAGACACTACTGAATTACTAAACAACAACAACATAAAAACTGCAGGAGAAATAGTCAGGAAGCATTATTCTTGCTTTGATTGTGTATTTTGAAATGCACACTCTTCCTCTAGATTTGCTTGACTAACGCACTACTGCATTTCAACTCTGCAATTTCTATCTTGTCACTATTCCACTGAAGTATCAATCTTTATTTTCTAAGTGATGCTGATTATTGAGAGATAAGAGGTAGTATACTGGAATAGAAAAATAGAGGTGTGGAGGTAGATAACCTAGGTAAGATCTTGGCCTTATCATGAACAAGGAATGATCTTCAGGGATTTAGTTAATGTCTGGGACTTTAACCTTTCTCATCTTTAAATGGGTATAATAACAACCTCACAGTGTTTCATGAGACTTAGATAAAGAATATATAAATCAGATAAAAATAGGCACATAATAAGCATTAGTATTCTAATTACACTTTTAATAGAGAAATATATACTTTTCCATAAATTAACCAGATTAAATATTATAAGGAAATAGAAATTACCATAAATCAAGTAATTTTATTCAAAATACATCTGAGAAGTTGCTTTTTTGCCATTTGTCTTACATAATACTGAAACAGTACATTTACATTTGTTTTTACATATCTCAGTTAATTATTGGAAGAAGCCAATTGTATTTATTTAAATATTCAAATAAATATTTTTAAAGATTTATCTTTTATTAAATATATACCATATGTTTATATATTATATGAATTTATTCAATTTATCTATAATATTTTTATTTGTAAATCTGACAGAAATTTCTTTTTCCATTGTTGTGTTGGCAGTTTATTTTCCATCAGAATTTAGTCTGAATCTATACTGTTAGTCAAATCCCTAAGGAATCTTTTAACTAAAATCAATGAACTTCTTATAGAAAGCTGAATTAAATATATATATTTAATATTTAATTAAATATATTATATATTTAATTAAATATATTTAATATTTAATGGTGAATTATATATATATATAAAATCTATCCAATCTTTGATTAATCTGGCTGCATAAATGTGCCCAGAGCATGATTTTTTTTAAGATACAGTGAAGTAAATATATGGGCATTTGGTCAAGATTGACAAAGGGTGTTTTGGATCTTTCATTCTTTTTTATTTTAATTCCAAAGTATCTCAAATCACTCATAAAAACACAGCCAAAGTTATCTATTTTCATTTAGCATGTGTGTTCTCTAATCTTATTTATATTCCAATATCTAGTTAAAACATGGCATCATAAATTCCTAAAATAAATTTCCCTCTTTATATTAAGTGTCCAAATTACTTCCCTCTTTATTCTAAGTGTTCATATTCTGAGAAGACACCTGTTTGCTCTATTCTAGGTTAATATTTATAAGAATAAGGTCTGAAATCATCAACTCTTTCAATAGTTCTTTAGAAACTTAATGCAAAAAAACAATAATTGTATAGAAACATTCTGAGCTTTTAGTTGTAAATTGATGGAAGATAAAAGAAGTTATGATGGCAATTATGTAAATTAATGTAGAAAATTAGCTTGCCACTGTACTTACTTCAAGAATAATTTTAGAAGCTAGAGGCAAACAAAGGAATTAGAGATGAGCCAGTTCAACAACACAACACTGTCATTGACATAAATGGCTTCCATTCATTTGAACATCAGAGACAATACTAATCTTTATTTTTTTTAATTGTTGTTGATTTATGTATTTGTCTTCAGTATTGTATGCTTGTTGAGTTAAAATGTAGGTGTCTCAAGAATTGCTGGGTTGAAACACAAAACATTTGAAAAGGTTAAACCTTTCATATATAATGGGAAAGTAACCCATCCACTTAAGAATAGTTTAAAAAACAAAGATTTCTGTAAATGAAACAAGAAGTTGATAATAAATAGAATCTACTTTTCCTACTAAATTTTGCTATAGGCTGTAATTTTTCCAATCTATCATTGTCCATTTTGAAGAAGTCAGTTTTCATTTATTTAATGCCATGCATTCACATCTCAAGAATTCTCAAAATAAACTGCACATGACATGCACAAGAAATGTGAGTGATATATAGTTGAGTGTGATGTGCAAGAGACACATTGGTGAAAATGTGAAACCTTTTCAGACAATAAATTTATGGAAAGTAAGTGTGACTTTCTCTCCATCCTTCTATCAATAGCTTCACCACCAATAATATATGTTTGTCTAAACTTAATTTTAAGGATAATGTACTATGGATTTTGAACTCTATGAGAAATGAAAAAGCAATTCTTATTCCTTCCAAAGTCTTACAATCTAGGGAAAGTAAATAAAGGAAAAATTAACAGAGTAGGTTAGTTAAATACTCCAGAGACCAAGAGATAAGAGTAATAATCAATGGAAGACCAAAGGAATGAACCTACAGAGATGGTGGTTTGTGAAAGATAATGCTAATAAATGCTTAATAAGTATTAGCTATGTGCTATGTCCTCCCTCGGAGAAGGCAATGGCACCCCACTCCAGTACTCTTGCCTGGAAACTCCCATGGAAGGAGGAGCCTGGTAGGCTGCAGTCCATGGGGTCTGGAAAGTCAGACATGACTGAGCGACTTCACTTTCACTTTTCACTTTCCACTTTCCTGCATTGGAGAAGGAAATGGCAACCCACTCCAGTGTTCTTTCCTGGCGAACCTCAGGGATGGGGGCTGCCATCTATGGGGTCGCACAGAGTTGGACATGACTGAAGCGACTTAGCAGCAGCAGCAGCAGCAGCATGTCCTCCCTAACTACTTTATCAACATATTCTAATTTAATCTCACAATTGTATTATGGAATTGTTTCCCCAACTAAACAGATGGAGAAAAGAGCTAAAATCAAGTTGTTCAGAGTTACACCATTAACAAAGTGCCACAACTTGGATTTTTCCTACTTTGAAACTTAATCTGAATAAAAAGAAGGATAAGCAAGACCTTGAAGTTAAGGAGGAGGAAAAAAGACAATTGTAAGGAAGCATATGTGCTAGTGGTAAAGAACCCATCTGCCAATGCAGGTTAGACGTAAGAGACACTGGTTTGATTCCTGGGTTGGGAAGATCCCCTGGAGGAGGGCGTGGCAACCCACTCTGGTATTCTTGCCTGAAAAATCCCATGGACAGAGGAGCCTGGGGAGCTGCAGTCCACTGGGTCACACAGAGTTGGACACGATACACACAAGGAAGCATACACGTCACATTCAAAACCCTAACACAGGAAACACTAGGGAACATATTTCTAATGCCACATTCTGATTATAAATGAACAAAGATGAGTTTGTTTATTGTTATAATTTTGTATATAAAAAATAATAAAGTTTTATCTTCGGTTTCTAGAAACTGAGAGTCTCTAGCAAGAATATTAATTTATAATTCTAATTATTGATAAGTTCCTGAACCACCTAATACTCTTTTCTTTTTAATTTATTTTAATTAGAGGATAATTACTTTACAATATTGTGATGGTTTGTGCCATACATCAATATGAATCCGTCACAGGGATACCCGTGTCCCCTCCATCCTGAATCTCCCTCCCACCTTCCTTCCCACCCTATCCCTCCAGGTGTCACTGGCTTTGGCTGTCCTGCGTCATACATCAAACTCACTCTGATTATCTGTTTTACACATGGTAATGTATATGTTTCAATGCTGCCAAGCATTGTGACAAATATTTTAAATCCCTCAAGCCCAGACTACAGGTTTGTGGACACAGCCCCACAGCCCCAACTAAGAAATCAGAAAAAAACCTTAAAATTATACAATTTTTTACAGTCTTGATTTTTCAGTTTTACTTATGCCTGTAGAGCTACTCTGGAATAACGTTTACTGAAATTCTTTTTTTAACTATTGGAATATTCTATGTGAAAAGTTTCAAATAGAAAAATGGTTTGCCTACTTTTCAAACATTGTTGTCTATTAATTTAATTAGAATAGAATTGCTTTTCAATGTTGTGTTAGTTTCTGCTGTACAGCAGTGTGAGTCAGCTATATGTATACGGATATTCCCTCCCTCTAGAGCCTCCCTCCCCGACACCACCATTCCACCCCTCGAGACCATCACACATCACCGAGCTGAGCTCCCTGTGCTATATACAGCTGCTTCCCACCAGCTCTCTATTTCACACATGGTCGTGTCCATATGCTACTCTCATATGCGAGAGTAACGCTACTCTTTCAATCTGTCCCGCTGTCCCCTTCCCCTCTGGCATCCGAAAGACTGTTTGCTACATCTGTGTCTCCATTCCTGCACTGCAAATAGGTTCATTAGTGCCATTTTTCTAGATTCCATATATATATGTGTTCAAGTTCAATATTTGTTTTTCTCTTTCTGACCTACTGAACTCTGTCGGAGAAGGCAATGGCACCCCACTCCAGTAGTCTTGCCTGGAAAATCCCATGGACAGAGGACCCTGGTGGGCCGCAGTCCATGGGGTCGCTAAGAGTCGGACACAACTGAGCGACTTCACTCTCACTTTTCACTTTCATGCATTGGAGAAGGAAATGGCAACCCACTCCAGTGTTCTTGCCTGGAGAATCCCAGGGACGGGGGAGCCTGGTGGGCTGCCGTCTTTGGGGTCGCACAGAGTCAGACACGACTGAAGCAACTTAGCAGCAGCAGAACTCTGTATGACACACTCTAGGTTCATCCACATCACTACAAATGATCCAATTTCATTCCTTTAATGACTGAGTACTATTTCATTGTATATATATACACCACATCTTCCTTATCTTTTATCTGCCAATGGACATTTAGGTCACTTTCATGTCCTAGCCATTGTAAATAGTGCTGCAATGAACATTGGGATACATGTATCTTTTTGAATTATAGTTTTTCTGAGGGTATATGCCCAGTAGAGGGATTACTGGGTCATATGGTAGCTTTATTTTTGTTTTTCTAAGGAACCTCCATACTGTTCTCCACACTGGTTGTATCATACATTTTTAGGATTTGCAATTTCATGGGAGAGAAAAACAGAAATTTTTAAACTAGCAAGTTTCTAGCCTGCAATGTAACTGGAAAATCCTTTAGATGCACTTAAAATTCCTTGCAAACTAATATTGGAAATTAATAAATGGTTATTGAATGTTAACAATATTTAACATATTTTAATGTTATGACATTAAAATAATAAGATATTCATTTTAATTTTGAAGTACATATCATTATATCAGAATTTAAGTAAATAGAATCCATAGATTAATAGGAAAAAAAGTCTTGAGATTAAATGGAAAAAATAGAATATATGTGACAGTAAAATATAAAACCAATTTGATCTCTGGTCCTCTGCCTTTTATAAACCTAGCTTGTACATCTGGAAGTTCTTGTTTCACATACTGCTGAAGTCTAGCATCACTGACTCAAAGGACATGAGTTTGAGCAAACTCTGGGAAATAGTGAAGGATGGAGAAGCCACGGGTTTGCAAATAGTTGGACATGACTTAGCAACTGAACAAAAACAACAAAAATATATAAAACATTAGGAAAATAAAATTTGCATAGAACTTATAAATTTGAGAGTCATAAGAAATGTAATAAAATTTATGCGTATTTGCAAGGCTCGGCTCTGGCATTCCAGCTCTTTTGGAAGGGGAGCAGTAACCTGGTTTGCAGTACTTGCCAATTTTCATGGAATAAACATTCCCCCTTCCATCCATCCATCACATGCTCAGTTGCATCCAACTCTTTGTGACCCCATGTACTGTTTCCCGACTGGTTCCTCTGTCCATGGAATTCTCCAGGCACCAAAACTAGAGTGGGTTACCATTTCTTCCTCCAGCAGATCTTCCTGATCCAGGGATTGAACTTGCATCTCCTGCGTTGCAGGAGGATTCTTCAACACTTATGCCATCAGGGAAGCCTGTAAACACTCCTACCATGGTCAGTTTCAACTTTTCAATATAAAATTGCTGAACTGGACAGAGGAGCCTGGAGGGCTGCAGTCCAATGAGTCACAAAGAGCAGCTAAGCATGCACTACTAGGATATAGCAGAGAGTGGCCCCAAACAAACAAATATAAATAAGAAGAGGTAATGTAGGCTTTGGTTTCTTCTGTTAAGGTTTGTACTTTACGTTGCAGATCAATTGTTTTAAAACCTCTGTTTAAAACAGCAGAGGCACTTTATGGTAGATACTATTAGTTATTCACAATCTTCTAGTATTATTTATTCACAATCTTTCCTACCCTCCATGCCCTTCCTATGATTTCACTGTGGGTTTAAGATGCTTCTTTGCTATGTGACATTGCAGGCCACTGTCATTCAAGCACGTAGGGTCTTCCAAAGCACGTAAGCTTTGAAAGACATCTGCATTGTTTAATTTGGAGATCTGCATGCTACATGAAGAATGGTGCATGTGTTTTCAATCATGTCCGACTCTTTGAAACCCTATGGACTGTGCTCACCAGGCTCCTCTGTTCATGGGATTCTCCATGCAAGAATATTGGAGTGGGTTACCATTTTCTTCTCCAGGGGATCTTCCAGACCCAGGGATCAAACTGGGGTCTCCTACAACACCTTACTTGGCAGGTGGATTCTTTTACCACTGAACCACATGGGAAGTCCCTTAGTTCCCTGACCAGGGATCAAACTCATGCCTCCTAAATTGGGAGTGCAGAGTTTTAACCATAGGAGCACCAGGGAAGGTCCCATGGCTACAAAGATCCACTTATGCCAGAAAGAAAGACTTATGGAAGAAACTTGGAATACCTTCAGCAGAATCACCTCAACCAATCCAAGGACCTACAATCAAGAAAAGTAAATGTTTGTTACTATAAGATACTGACATTTGGGAGATGTTCTTCACACAGCATTATTACAGTGGTCATTGACTAATCTTTTTCTTCAAAGATAATCATAGTTGGACTTCATAAAACACACAAAGCAGGATTACTACCATTGGTTGATTGGTTATGAGAGGCTCAAGGCACCACTTGAGTTAGTTTCTGTTTTTTTACCTATTCCTGATGGCCTCAGTTTGAAAAAAAAAAATTCAATAGTTAGCTGGGAATATAAAATGCTTCTGAGGGGAGGAGTAATATGGTTAGAGTCCTGTGTGTGTGTTTGTGTGAATGTTTTAATGCCAGCGGGCTTCCCTGGTGGCTCAGAGGTTAAAGCGTCTGCCTGCAATGCGGGAGACCTGGGTTTGATCCCTGTGTCGGGAAGATCCCCTGGAGAAGGAAATGGCAACCCACTCCAATATTCTTGCCTGGAGAATCTCATGGATGGAGGAGCCTGGTGGGCTACAGTCCACGGGGTCACAAAGAGTCGGACACGACTGAACGACTTCACTTTCACTTTTTCACTTTCACTAGTAGCAGAAGGATGAGTAAAAGAAGATGAGACCAAAGGGAGAGAGAGTATGTTGTTGAAGTAGAAGAGAGATGTTGAGGGTCTGGACCAAGTAGGGGGAGAAAGAGAAACAAATGGATTTAAGACACTTATCCAGGTAACTAGAAAAGTGTCTGAGGAGTGGTCTCTCCCCCGCCTCTCCCACCACCCCAGGATTAATTAATACATTTAGGACAACAAAGATCTAGCATTTTTACCTCACCATGTGTACATTTAAAATCATCTGACAGAACAGTGGAGTGACTAATTCCAACATGTATCACAAAGTGGTGGACGAGCACAAATAAACCCATGGCACATGAGGAACATTTGAAAAAATGATGGGTAATGTTAATAAATTATACATCATGTGGTTTTTTTTTTCTTGTTTAAATTTCAATAAAAGAACACAGAGGATGAGGATGACGGCGATTATCATAAAATCGTGACATCTCTAAGTAAGGATAAGGCACTGTAAAACATCAGCCTGATAGACTGAAATGAGAAACTACACAGAATTTTTTAAAGTAAGAAAATTGCCATTTCAATAATCAGGATAATAAAAAAGAACATGCAGTCTGGTATTAAATAAAACAGTAGATAAGAGAAGATAACATACAATTTCATAGACCTTTTAGTTTACTGGACTCTCAATAACCATAGTCTGAAGCAATCAGGCTCCTCACACAGGCCGATCTTTCAGGAACTGTGTGTGAGTCAAGTGAGAATCCTGAGCAGTGGCCACCATATGGAAACAATGACAGGTCAAAGAGGAATTGAAGACAAGTGCTCCTGCTCAGGAAGATCTCAGTGGAGGCCATAGGGTGTAATCGTCTGGTTCCCTAATTTATCGTCTCATAACAGCACCCTTAGATCTTGATGCCGAATCAGAGCACTAAGCATCACTTCAAGAAAGTAAGTGCTTAGCTGTGGATCACAGGGCAGGTCTGCTTTGATCCTCAGGGTCTGCAGACTGGTGAATTGGAAGCTTGAAGTTTCCACATTGAAGGAAACAACTTTGATATAAGCCTTGGGGCTGAAATATCAAGAAAGGACTTCTAAGAATCAATTGATGATAAAAGCTCTATTCTGTTTTAAGTTACTTTTGTGTATGTGAAAAGAATGGTACCAATTATTCTGTTTGCTAAGCTGGTTGGTTGTTCCCGGTGGCAGGATGCCCATACTTCATAGTAAAGGGATGCTGACCCACAGAGACTTGTCAAATTAAAGCTTTAACGTAAGGGAAAAAAAAATATCAAGAACCTTAGAACCTTCAGAAAATATTTCCACATAAGTAATATCACATGGAATAGAAAGTATAAATGTTCAACTGCTTCAGTAAATGTGTAAATAATGAGCTTAAAGTGTCTCTCATACTAAATAAAATAAACTAATGCAAACAGCTGTGAGCAATGAGAATATCCAAACTAAAGCTTTACTAAAATAGGAGGTCATGAGTAAAGTTGAGATTAGGTAAAGGTTTGCAGTTATTGGAAATTTAGAATGTAAGACATCCTCAGTGGAGAAAGGATGTCAAGAAATGAAACAGCCATAGTATAGGAATGATCAGTTATGAACAGGTAACTCACAGAAAAAAAAAAAAGATTTTAAACATATGAGTAGATATTCAATTTCATCTAGATTATTAAAATTAAAATTAGAACTACAATGAGCAAAGAGAGCTACCATTTTTTTACTTACAAGATTGTTAAAAGCCAAGAGACTTACTACAGTCTGTTCTGGCAAGTCATATTTTCATTCATTGCTTATGATAATAAAAATAAGCTTCTATTAAAAATTAAATAAAAGTGATAAAACTAAGGAGATCAGTGGTGATGATATGTCATGAACTAAGAATGATTAACTCAGCAATGTACCTAAAGTTTAAAAAATAACTGGAAACAAGATCAAGAAGTGATTGCTAAATTCAGTTATGAAATAAGATTTAGCATTAAAATTCCCAAATATAAAGATATTTTTGGTTGCTTATATATCTTTGGCACAGCATACAATGTATCACATAAGTTATTTGCTCATCCACCAAACATTTTTTAAATTTTATCCTTCATCCTGAGGATTGTATTTGGATGTTGTGAATATAAAAATAAACCAATATATCTTGTTTTCAAGCAGCTCATAATCTACTGAAGAGACAGAAACTGAGCACAGTTTCACTACATAATGTTAAGTAGTAGAAATGATACACATACTGATCTGAAAAAATTCAGATAACTTTTCAATTAAAACAGACTTGATAATTCTAAGTATTCTGGCTTACTTTTTATGGACAATTTCTTCGTTTACTGTCCAAGAAAAATATTTCATGCCTTTTGTCACTCCTAAATCCTCCAGTACTTCTTTTCCTATTCTTACTCTGAACTGAAAACTTGATTTCCTTCAGTGAGAAATTAATGGCTGAAAACCACCATATCCACTCATCTACTTGTGTCTGCCTGTACACAATTCATTGTTTCATACTGCCATGGAACATTTGCCCATGCTCCTAACTTCTTGATCTTCTTCTCTTTTCTCATAGAATTTACTTCTTGATCATCTTACATTTTCACTTGGCTTTAATACAATCTATATGCTAACAATTTCCTAACTTATGCTTCCAGGTCAAACTTTCCACTAAACATTTCAGTGAACACACAAACCTGTATAAAACCTCTCCAATTTTGTATCCAATAGAAATCTTATACATTGAGAAACTATAAGTGAATTTCTAAAATAGTCTTCCCTAAAAATAAGCTTTATCTCCTACTACTTTCTCACATAAATCTACATTAGATTTTCAAAGGACAACAATCATTTGGTATTTCCAAGGAAGATGCCAATAATTCATGATCCCCTAATTCACAAATTCTGCAATAGCAAACTTTTTCTCTTCTAAAATTCAGGAAAATATGGCTAAGACTCTGTGTAAGCCAGTCAGAGCTTCAGTGAAATTCACTGAATATATAAAAATGTGTGGAAAACAACTGCACTTCTTTGAATATGGCTGCACAATTACTTTCCCAATGCTAAGGTACTTGTACAGGTTTTTGATCCAGTTCTGTGATGCATACATTACTACACCTATTTATGAGCTTTCTATTATTCACAAATAATGACAGTGTTAAATCCTTAAATGCCCACAAGTTCCAATAGTGTTAATTACATTATGCACATAATTTTAACAAGGATTATCAACTATAATGTTACTCATGTATGTCTTGTAGGTGTAATTAAATTTTTAACCTATCCCTAAGTAATCCACAGAAATATCTGTTTCTCTGAACTTTCAGAACAAGTAACACTTAAACCACATATATACCAGATTTAACAAGGACCTCAGAAAGAGTGCTGAGTCCAAGTTTCATTACTAGCTCCATATTCAGATGAAGACCTAAATTTAGGAGAGATAAAACCAATTACCAAAGTCAGGTACATACTTTATATTTAGTTTACTTTCATATTTTGACCAACCCCATTATAATAACTGTCAATAGTAGTTAATTAAGCTAATTATAATACCTAAAAGTAGACTACCAGCCCCTAGTGAAATGTCTTCATGTACAGATACAGAAAACATAAGAATAATCCAATAAATTTTTATTGATTAGGGGATTATAAAAGCTGCATAGTAGAGGGCAACATAGTGAGGTACAATAACCCTCATAAAATCAGTGTGTAAAAGATCAAAATTTTAAGGATAAATTTTTGTCTGATTGTATTTTCATATACTTCAGTCCTACTTACCACAAGAAATTGAGAGTTAGCTTTCATGTTATAATTTTTCCACTTTCAAAAAGCCTCTCAAATTAGGTTTCTAGAGAAAATTATAAAAACTCTATATGACTAAGAACTTTCTTCACTGAGATTGCTCCACAAAAATATAGTTTAACCATATGATTGGTAACTACTAATGCCCAAAATGTAATTAAAGCTTGATAGCTCTTGAAATGAACGTGAGAGATCATTTATAAAATACTTTAATATCACAAGAGTAACAAGTTGAATCAATCTGCATATTTATTTCGTTTCAAAAACTGAATTAAAAGCAACAATGAGAAAAAACTACTCAAATAAACTTAGGCATTGGTGGCAAAGAAAAATACTACTCAGGATAAAATTTTAAATATAAACTCACCATGCATAAAAACATACTATAGGAAAGAGATGCAAACAGACACTTATTTTCTCAGCAATCACAGGCTAGAGAAGAACTAATTGAAAACCAATAAATTAAGTACAGTGCAGCCAGCGGTCTCTAGCTAACTCAGCCTATCCATCAATAGGTCATTCTCAGTTAATTAAGTGAAGGCATAATCAGCTTAATTTATGTAGTTCACAGAAGTTAATGATATCATAGTACAGTACCTGACGTTTGGCCTGTCCATATAATTCGTTTTATACATGCAGTTCTTTCTGCTGCTCCTCAGATAGGGCACCTTATTTCTGCAGCTTGCCTTCAGTGCTTGTCTTCCTGAAGAAAATGGGAACATTAACAATTTAAAAAAGAAGAAGAAGACGAAAGATCACTAAACAAAAGTTATTTTAAGATGGCCTGCTGTTTCAATGAATTATTTTATATTACACAAATTGCAACAATTAGATTTTCTAGAACAAAAGCAAATATTTAAATCAGGTTGGCATAAATGTATATGATAATGCAGATATAGAATACTAAAAGATGAACCAGCAAAGAAATCTATAAAAATATCCTGCATTTTATATATATATATATGAAATTAAAAGATACAAAAATTATTTGATATATTAATAATCTGTGTTGCATTTCAGCACTAGATTTTATACCTGCTAGGGGACCACCTTCTTTCTCAGGAAGAGAGTTTCTTTGCACTGTCTCTGTAGCTCATCTTCTCTTTTCTGAAGCTGCAAGTTTATACACAAAGACAAACCACAATGTCAACCAATTGGACCTCACTTAAGGAACCTAGGAGATCGATTTGTAAAGCAAAGAATGAACAGGACCCTATTTCTGAAGTACGTTGCTCAAACTGTTCTTTCATTAAAAGATGCTCTTTCTTATTGATTTTGGCTTAAGTAATGAGAAAGCTTATCCAAAAATCTTTAGCATTTGGGCTCAAGTTAAGGAAATCAATACAGTCATTTCCCATTTGAACTGCATATGTGAGTTTTATGTACAAGAGACAAGACAAAGCCAAATTCAGATAAATCAATATCATTGTCGATAGAACATGAAACTGACAAACGGTGTTTTTCAGCAATTAAAGTGAGCTGTAAACATACAAAGACTAATCAATTTCAATGTTGTGCCATTAACAGTTTTTAATTGGCAAAAAAGTTATGCATGAATGTGACTCCCTAGGAATGAAGAGTAGAGAACCTACCTCACATCAAGCGGGACAATTTTATCAGTTTTTATAAACACAGATAACTCTACATCTGCCAAATAAATTAAAACTTTAATGAGGCAGACTATTTGAGTATCACATAATATATAAGCCAGTGAAATTTTCTACAAACCTAGTAATGATACACATACTAACTGCATTCTTTCTTTTGCAATATACCTATTTCAAACACTGCTTTAAATTTTCAAAAGTTCTAACATATATTGTATCTGTTAATTGAATAAAATTAAAATTGTTGTTATTTTCAGTCACTAAGTCATGTCTGACTCTTTAAGACCTCATGGACTGTAGTTCTTCAGGCTCCTCTGTTCTCCACTATCTCCAGGAATTTGCTCAAATTTAAATACTTTGCATCTAAATTTAAATAATAACATTATTCCTAAATTTGAGAAATTAAAGCCTAAGGTAAAGCTCTACATTTCTTCCATGTTACATTCTTCAAAAAGACACAAAAAAAGCCTTTAAAAATTATTTTTGGTAATGCATAGAGGATTCTAACATTTATTCAAATGACTCAAAAAGTGTTTTGTGTCCATGATAACCTGTGATAAAATATTGAGCCATTATGGTTTGCCATTACCCTGAAGTATTCAGAAAATTGCACTGACAATAGCCAAATATAATTCATAATACATTAAGATAGGCATATCATTAAAATGCAGATAAAACCATTGTTTTTAATAAAAAATGGTATAACAAAAGTAAAAGGTTAATTGAAAAGCAAAATAAACTACCGAATTTAGTAAGGCACATTACCTAGATTAACAGAAATCAATGAAATCATTAAAACAATTAATAACTTAGAGCTCCATTCAGACTAAGATAAACTCCGTGGCTATTAGAATGCGGATACAAGGCTACAGAGACATATCTTTTCTGACTGGGTAATTTCCTCTCCTCTGTAACAGTTCAGTAATATATGCAACTGGCATTATACGGTCACCCATTTCTTCTTGTCAGACAGATCCTTCATGCTTTTCACTTGTCTATGCTAAGTGAATCATAAGAACCACAGTCTTTACAGAAGAGAACATATTTCCCCCCAGTGTTCAGAATATAAAATGGGCCATTAAAGCATCAATAATATTAATCAAAACCTCATAATTGTTCAGTCTGTTCCCTGGTTAGAGAATGTAGAGTCCTACCCATCCCCCAATCAGACTCAAGGATGTACGTATAGCAGAGACGGGCACAGATGTCTTCTCAACGTATATGCTGCTGCTGCTGCTAAGTTACTTCAGTCGTGTCCGACTCTGTGCGACCCCATAGATGGCAGCCCACCAGGCTCTTCTGTCCCTGGGATTCTCCAAGCAAGAACACTGGAGTGGGTTGCCATTTCCTTCTCCAATGCATGAAAGTGAAAAGTGAGGGTATACCTAAATCCATCATGTACTTTTCTGAAGATCATATTCTGGGAAGAAACTGAAAATAAGCACTCAGAACTTCATGAGTTACATGAACAGAAAAAAATTATAAATACTCTTTCAGCTCAGCACACCACCCCGTAAAAAAAGTGAAATTCTAGAAGCAGAACAGAAAAGTAAGGTAATATTATGAAACAAAAAGACAGGCTCTAATTTTAAATCTATCCCCAAGCTTCAGCCTTTATCTAAAAGAAGCTTGTATCATCTTAGTCCTACAATACAAAAACACAGATGACGTTTTAAACCTATTTTAAGACTTCATTGCCACCACCCTCAAATGCCAAGACTCAATGATCACATACTTTTTTCATTCATGCTAAAATAAAAAATACATTGGTGCTCCCCAAGAGCAATATAACTTTAGAATAATTTATCATTTTAGATAAAATTTTGTATTTATAAGGGAAAAAAATGATCTTATTAAAGAAAAGCAAAGTTTACTTATCTCTGTAACATCTAGTTAAAGAAATGCAAGTTACTAGTAAATGTTTAAGAAATAACAAGCAACCAAAACTGAAATCTTAAATTTTGAAATCTAGAGTTTGAAAGGGATTCTGATGAATGATACTCCAGAAGAATGTTCTATATAAGCATCCAAGAAAATACATGAACAATTTACAGAATATCAATAAACTGAGTAGAAAACTGTGCACTAAATAAAAAAACTGTTCATTGTCAATTTTATAATTGAAAGAAAAAGATATTGCAATGTTAAGAAGTACTATGATTCACACAGAAAGTGCATATTAGACAAAATCCTACAGAAATAGATTCAAATGTAATGAATAGTTATAACTAACACTGAATTGCAATGGGCTCCAAAGGCAGACTGAACTTGACATTGCGGGTTGGCTACTTGCTTGCTATAGTGTTCGGGGCATATTTTAATTTTTTCTCAAGAGATTCCTTATCCGTAAAAAAAAAATAGACAAAATAGAACATTCTCATAGTATTTTTAGAAGATTAGATCAGATGATATATATCATACAGGGCACAGTTCAGTTCAGTTCAGTCAGTCGTGTCCAACTCTTTGCGACCCCATGAATCGCAGCACGCCAGGCCTCCCTGTCCATCACCGACTCCCGGAGTTCACTCAGACTCATGCCATCGAGTCGGTGATGCCATCCAGCCATCTCATCCTCTGTTGTCCCCTTCTCCTGCCCCCAATCCCTCCCAGCATCAGTCTTTTCCAATGAGTTAACTCTTCACATGAGGTGGCCAAACAGTACCCAGCATATATTCAGTTCAGTTCAGTTCAGTCGCTCAGTCGTGTCCGACTCGTTGCAACCCCATGAATCGCAGCACACCAGGCCTCCCTGTCCATCACCAACTCCCTGAGTTCATTCAGACTCATGCCATCAAGTCAGAGATGCCATCCAGCCATCTCATCCTCCGTCGTCCCCTTCTCCTCCTGCCCCCAATCCCTCCCAGCATCAGAGTCTTTTCCAATGAGTCAACTCTTCGCGTGAGGTGGCCAAAGTACTGGACTTTCAGCTTTAGCATCATTCCTTCCAAAGAACACCCAGGACTGATCTCCTTTAGAATGGACTGGTTGGATCTCCTTGCAGTCCAAGGGACTCTCAAGAGTCTTCTCCAACACCACAGTTCAAAAGCATCAATTCTTCGGCGCTCAGCCTTCTTCACAGTCCAACTCTCACATCCATACATGACCACAGGAAAATCCAGAGCCTTGACTAGACATACCTTTGTTGGCAAAGTAATGCCTCTGCTTTTGAATATGCTATCTAGGTTGGTCATAACTTTCCTTCCAAGGAGTAAGCATCTTTTAATTTCATGGCTGCAATCACCATATGCAGTGATTTTGAAGCCCCAAAAAATAAAGTCTGGCACTGTTTCCACTGTTTCCCCATCAATTTCCCATGAAGTGATGGGACCAGATGCCATGACCTTTGTTTTCTGAATATTGAGTTATGCCAACTTTTTCACTCTCCACTTTCACTTTCATCAAGAGGCTTTTTAGTTCCTCTTCACTTTCTGCCAGAAGGGTGGTGTCATCTGCATATCTGAGGTTATTGATATTTCTCCCGGCAATCTTGATTCCAGCTTGTGTTTCCTCCAGTCCAGCATTTCTCATGATGTACTCTGCATGTAAGTTAAATAAGCAGGGTGACAATATACAGCCTTGACGTACTCCTTTTCCTATTTGGAACCAGTCTGTTGTTCCATGTCCAGTTCTAACTGTTGCTTCCTGACCTGCATACAGATTTCTCAAGAGGCAGGTCAGGTGGTCTGGTATTCCTATCTCTTGAAGAATTTTCCACAGTTTATTGTGATCCACACAGTCAAAGGCTTTGGCATAGTCAATAAAGCAGAAGTAACTGTTTTTCTGGAACTCTCTTGCTTTTTCAGTGATCCAGCTGATGTTGGCAATTTGGTCTCTGGTTCCTCTGCCTTTTCTAAAACCAGCTTGAACATCTGGAAGTTCATGGTTCACGTTTTGCTGAAGCCTGGCTTGGAGAATTTTGAGCATTACTTTACTAGCATGTGAGATGAGTGCAGTTGTGTGGTAGTTTGAACATTCTTTGGCATTGCCTTTCTTTGGGACTGGAATGAAAACTGAGCTTTTCCAGTCCTGTGGCCACTGCTGAGTTTTCCAGATTTGCTGGCATATTGAGTGCAGCACTTTCACAGCTTCATCTTTCAGGATTTGAAATAGATTAGCCCTTTGCTAAATGCCTCAGGACCAAATGAATGAATTCATTTATTTAATTAATAAAGATTAGTCTTATTATCTCAGCTGGTAAAGAATCTGCCTGCAATGTGGGAGACCTGGGGTCGATCTCTGTGTTGGGAAGATCCTCTGGAGGAGGGCATAGCAACCCACTTCAGTATTCCTGCTTGGAGAATCCCATGGACAGAGGAGCCTGTTGGGCTACAGTCTATGGGGTTGCAGAGTCAGACACAACTGAGCCACAAAGCACAGCACAGCACACCACAGTCCTATTATACTGCAGAATTTGAATACAACAGTAAAGTGTCAAAATATGTTGCTATTCAAGTCATTTGCATGTAAATGTAATTAATAAAACTTTATTTTATCTTCAAAGGAAGGTTCTGGAATAACTCTACTAACAAGAATTCAGATTGCTGTGACCTCATTATTACACATTCACTCAACAAACTCATACTGAATACCAAGTTACATCAGGCACAGGATTTTTAACCCTCCATTGAGTAGACTTTTTTAAATGACACTCATTAGCAGAGCCATTTTAAAAATAATTGAGAACTATAAAGCAAGTATTATGCTCAATGACAAGACAATATTTTGCCAAGCAGAATTACCCTAGGAAGCGGAATCTGCTGACAGCTATCTCTCCCAGGTTTCTGTTTTTGCCCTGGCTCAGGGGTCACTGGAAGTTCAATACAAGAAGAATCAAGACTCAGTTTTTACTTCCAACAATCAGTAAATGACCATAAGCAGTCTCTAAAGTCAAATTTAGTGTCCCCAAGTACAGAACGCAGAAAATAATACCTCCCTTTCTCTCTTCTCAGATTTGAGTGTGAGAATCCAAGAGATACACTCTAAATTCTACAACCTCTAAAGAATTATGCTAATATGTGTTGTTGCTCTTATTCTTTTCAACAGGAAAAGCAGCACTCAATGTTTTTATTCCCCTGGCTACACTGAGTTTACAAATTACTGAAGAGCATTAAGGCTTACTCTCTCCTCCATGCTTTGCATTGCTGTCCCTCTTCCCATCTGGCTTCTAAACCTATTCTTGCTTCAAATCTAAGTTCAGACAGGTCTTCTGTGAAGTCTTCTTTTATCTTCTCCCATCTATTCATTGGGATTCAAGTTCCATTTCTGTGTAATCCTAACATTCCCTATAGTCTGTCCGTAGCAGCACTTCCCCTCTTTGGCAGTTGTCTATTTGTTCCTTCAGTGGTTACACCGGAAGCTCTGGGAAGGCAGAAACTATCTTTTTGTTTACTGTTAATATCTGACAAGTGCTTCTGTAAATCTTGATTGGAATAGTAAATAAATTAATATTTTGTACAGGACCAAATTTTTTAGGGATTATTATATATAACACATTCTGCAAAGCACTATATAAAAATCATCTCATTTTGTCCTCAAAAAGACCATTCTAAGATCGATATGATTACTATTCCAATATTACAGATATGGAAAAACATGAGAGACTAGATAACAGCCAAAATCACACAGATGGTAAATTGTGGATCTGAGGTTCCAAGTTCTCTCAGTCATATTAGTTGCTTTGGTCCAGCAGACTTAGTTTTACATGTTCAAAAACTGTATCTTATCAATTTTCCAAGAGAGATCAGGTCCTGGTTTATTTATACATGATAACTAATCTCACAAGAGATCAAAGCATATGACAGAGCATTAAATTACTAATTTCTAATAAAGTATACTAATGATAAATAGGGCAGAATATTATTTTCTGTGTTTCATGATCTCACCTTTAAAAGACAACATATCATATTTGTTCATGTTTTTCAACAAATATTGGCACTGTTACACAGTAGATGTTGGAGATAAAGCTATTAACTTGATGAGCAGGTAAAAGCCCTTTTCTGGAGTTTGAAAGGTAAAAGTGTTAGCCACTCTGTCATGTCCCAGTCTTTGCAACCCCATGAACTATAGTTGCTAGGCTCCTCTGTCCATGGAATTCTCCAAGCAAGAACACTGGAGTGGGTAGCCATTCTCTTCTCCAGGGGATCTTCTCAACTCAGGGATGGAACCCAGGTCTCCTGAATTGCAGGCAGATTCTTTATTATTGAAGCCACCAGGAAATCCCTTTATGGAATGAATCTCTGTGCTACAGAGAACCTAGGCTGCCTTGAGCACCAGGCTCCTTTGCTTGGGGCCTCTTGTTCCCTGAGTAATGCTGCAGATGCACTGATAGAGACCTACTTTCCAGTCCTCTTTTATATTTATCCATTACCTCACACCTCATATGTGTAATACAATTAAGTCTGCTACATTTCCTCCATAAGGATTGCTGGCTGAAATTTACAGACAGACCACTTGTACCCTTTTCCCAGAGAGAAAATCTATTTCATGGTTTGCTTTTTTTTTTTTTTTTAAATTTTAGATTGTTCTCAACTTTGAATTTTAGGATTATTCAATTCAGTTCAGTTCAGTTCAGTCGCTCAGTCATGTCTGACTCTTTGCCACCCCGTGAATCACAGCACACCAGGCCCCCCTGTCCATCACCAACTCCCGGAGTTCACTCAGACTCACGTCCATCGAGTCAGTGATGCCATCCAGCCATCTCATCCTCCGTCGTCCCCTTCTCCTCCTGCCCCCAATCCCTCCCAGCATCAGAGTCTTTTCCAATGAGTCAGCTCTTCCCATGAGGTGGCCAAAGTACTGGAGTTTCAGCTTTAGCATCATTCCTTCCAAAGAAATCCCAGGGCTGATCTCCTTCAGAATGGACTGGTTGGATCTCCTTGCAGTCCAAGGGACTCTCAAGAGTCTTCTTTAACACCAGTTCAAAAGCATCAATTCTTCGGCGCTCAGCCTTCTTCACAGTCTAACTCTCACATCCATACATGACCACTGGAAAAACCATAGCCTTAACTAGATGAACCTTTGTTGGCAAAATAATGTCTCTGCTTTTGAATATGCTATCTAGGTTGGTCATAACTTTCCTTCCAAGGAGTAAGCGTCTTTTAATTTCATGGCTGCAATCACCATATGCAGTGATTTTGGAGCCCCAAAAAATAAAGTCTGACACTGTTTCCCCATCTATTTCCCATGAAGTGATGGGACCGGATGCAATGATCTTTAGGAGTATAGGGGCACCTACATTTTGGTTATTGAAAAAACCAAAACCAGAAATAAGCAGTTACTAAATCATGTTTTTTCTGGCGATCAACAGTACTTGGTCAGCACATAGTGTCTGCAAGGACATAAAAATGTGTTGTTGTTTTTTTCTGCATACTTTAGCTGAGTATATTTCAAAATACATGAATATGACATAATTATTTATATCTCATTATTTATACTTAAGTAGTATATCACCAGGTATAGAGATGCTACATTCTGCAATAAAAAACACCATATTGTTGTTCAACCTTCCCCAAAACTATACCTCCCCTCCTACATAGTAGCAGTCCTTTTTATCCAAATTGAAAAGTTTGTCCTAAATTTCAGTAGCATTTAAAATTACTTGCAAACAAAAATTGGTTAAATATTTATTCTTTGAAAATTCTTTAAATATATGCATATATTTCTTTTCTTTTGTGGTTGCTCTGTCTCTTTTCTCTTCTTTTTTTTTTTCCCCTTAACATATTAGTCCCATCCAATTTCCTTCTCAGTACTCCACTAACACTTCCTCTCAATTCTAACTTAATCTCCTATCTTCTTTCCCATTAACCTTTAATATACACACTTGCTATCTGCTCTTTACTTCGTATCTAGCCCATTCATCTCTCATTTGTTTCCTAATATAATAGATGTGAGAAAGGAAATTCAATACTCTATAAAACAAATACAGAAATTAAGGTCTCAAAGATTAGAAAATGGGATAACTCAATTGCACTACTTGAATACAAACATATTTACATATCATATTTTTATCAGATTTTTTTTATCTTGTTTTTTCAAACCAATATTTTAAGGGGAAAAAAGGCAGGCTAATTTTTAATCCCTCTTTGTCCCATCAACTGCAATTTCTATAAACTGAGTTTGAAATAACCTGTTCAAAGGATTAAGTGTATCTGGTGTTTATCTTTGTCTCTCTGCTACCTGGCAAAGTGACTTCAACAGAGTAGGCCCTCAATGAGTATTTGATGGGCAGAACTGAAATAAGGCATACTTGATAGGAGAATAAATTGGTAAATTAAAGGATAGATTGCTGTTCGCCAATGGCTGCAGTGAGAACTACAGAGTTGAATGAGGCAAGTAGTCAGTGCTCACAACTTTATCCCACTTTTCAATCACTTAGTCTTCTCTCTGATAGTCTTTACACTCTTAGGCCACTTATTCAAAGATTTCAGCAGCTCACTGATGGTTAGGGTTAGGGTTTTGCTTCGAGGTTCAAAGACTCAAACTGCCGGAGCTGTAATAAGTTTTTGATCCATAAATAAATGATGAACCAATCTAACACTGGGCTAAAAGAAAACCCTAAATATAAAACTTATTTAATGATCTTGCTTTTCTTTCATTCCTGTCTACGCATAACACTCAGATTTTAAGACAGATTGAATTAAATCTTCACATACTCTCAATACAACTTGGACTCCTGGAATGTCAGAAGTGCAAGCAATGCTACATACCATGCAGAGCAGTGGTATTCAAATGAACTCTTTCAGAGGCTTCTGATGCAGGGTTTAAGTTTTCCATCCTACTTCCCCACACTTTACCCAAAAAATATCTGGTGTTTAGTCATTCAGTTGTGTCCAAGTCTTTTGCAACCCCATGGACTGTACCCACCAGGCTCCTCTGTCCATGAGATTTTCCAGGCAAGAATACTGGAGTGGGTTACCATTTCCTCCTCCAGCAGATCTTTCCAACCCAGAGATCAAACCTGCATCTCCTATGTGGCAGGCAGATTCTTTATCACTGAGCCACCTGGGAAGCCCAAAGTTCTGGTTTACCTTATACATTTGGCTTCAGTATATATTTTTGTTTAAAGAGAAGCACCTGTTGTCATCTATATTTTGACATCAACCAATCCAAACCAATCCTATCATCTAAGAATAAATATAAAATCAAAGCTGGAAAACTTAGAAACTAATACATTCAAAAATGAGCTGATGGAAGAACCAGAATTTAAGCCACTATACTTACCATTGAGGTCTTTTATTTTTCAGGAATATTTTTTCTCTGGACTGCTATATTTGAGAGAGTAAAATGGTTGATGCAAAATTATTTTATGATATATAGTGAACAATTGCTCTACTATTTATTTCGCTGTATTCAGAGTGAATCTCATTCTGGAACTTAATTCAGTCAGGTCTGGAATTGATATACAGTGAAAAAAGAAGGGTGTGTAAGACAATAGCATCTTTTACCTAGTTAATAAGTGAATTAAGTTCATACCAGAGAATGGAAAGCATGGTACAGTGGAGGCCCTCTGCAGGAGCTGATATTATTTTAAGGGCACCAAACAAAGATTGATATGGGTAAATAACCAAGAGTCTGATAAAAGCCATGTATAAGCACAGGTTGAAACAATCAGCTTAACACTCAGTTCACTATGGTCAAGTTTGCATTACATTGGAACATTCAATTGGAAAATACTAAAAACAAAGAGACAGTCTTCACACTTGTCACCAGTTGAGCATTACAGGATTTGTGGGGTTTTATAGAAGTCTCACACATTCAAGGGAGAAGGCAATGGCAACCCTCTCCAGTACTCTTGCATGGAAAATCCCATGGATGGAGGGACCTGATAGGCTGCAGTTCATGGGGTCGCTAGGAGTCAGATACAACTGAGCGACTTCACTTTCACTTTTCACTTTCATGCATTGGAGAAGGAAATGGCAACCCACTCCAGTGTTCTTGCCTGGAGAATCCCAGGGACGGGGAGCCTGGTGGGCTGCTGTCTATGGGGTCACACAGAGTCGGATAGGACTGAAGCGACTTAGCAGCAGCAGCAGCAGCACACATTCAAGATGTGTTTTTATGCCTAAGTTATTTCACCTGACTTTCACCTTTTTTATTAGTCCTTCTATCACCAATCTTCTTCATTCCCTTTGAATTCTCCATCTGATAAAATTATTTTATCCTCAAGGTTTGGCAATTCATTTATTTGCCAACATAGTCTTATATTTAGTAAAATTTGATAATAAACATGACAGTTGTGTCAATCATTTGATGTATATATGTCTTATTCCTATTTCTGCTTATTTTTATTTGTGTATTTGTTTACTATTTCATTACTCTCAGGATCATAACCTTCACACATTAATTATATGTTTTTTAAAGCTGCAAGTTGTAAAACTTTGTAAAAATTGCAATATTCCATAAAACTCGGGGGATAAAGCACATAGGCTGGAGCACCCAGTTTAGCTGCATTGAAAAGTGAAAGTGAAGTTGCTCAGTTGTGTCTGACTCTTTGTGACCTATGGACTGTAGCCCACCAGGCTCCTCCGTCCCTGGGATTCTCCAGGCAAGAGTGCTGGAGTGGGGTGCCATTTTTTTCCAGGGGATCTTCCCGACCCAGGGATCAAACCCAGATCTCCCACATTCCAGGCAGACACTTTATCCTCTGAGCCACCAGGGAAAACAGTTATCATCAATTCCACAGTAAGGAATGTATCTACTGTAATAGATCATGTATAACTATTGTAGTACAATTTGAGCAACTCTCATTATAGAATGAATGAAGATTTCATTATTCTCAGTGTATACATTTGTCACATTTATAAAGCTTAAAAATAAAGAACATGCCTCGGTTATTGTTAAAGATAGCTACCTGGACTTCACCTGATTTCCTTGCTAAGATTATTTGAGAGAAAGGTATAATATAGCATGTTTTTAAAGGAGATGTTGAATATTCTAGTAATAAGGTAGCAGATGATGAATGGTGAGTAAGAAGAAAAAAATTCATCTATTGGTTTAAATCCTAAGGAACTACATTATCAGACTCTCTCTTAATTTTCAATTTGATCAGTTATCTGTTCTTTAGATCTTTTCCCATACCAGGAAAATATTTTCATTTCATCAAATCATTTCTTTTGCACACTCTTTTCCAAATGAAAGCCACAGCCTACATTTACATTTTTTTTTATCCTAAACCTTTTCCACTCTTTGTCCTAACACTACATAAGCCTACAAATCAATCAATAGTGACTTCTAAGGAAAATTCCTAAGTAAAACTAAAGCATAATGATCATCAATTTCAAAACCATACTTATTATATGCAAAGCTCCAATAATTTTCTTTTGTTATTTCTCATAGCTCATTGAAATGGAGGAAGAAATTCCAGAAATATTAAGAAAGACATAATAATTGATTAGTTGTGGAGTCTGAAGAAGGAATTTTTAAGGATGCTTCTCAAATGTCTGCCTTGAATAATTGGATGAATGTAATTTCTGTCATGAATAAAGACCAATGACATTCTGATTAGATTTTCATTCTGGAAAAGTCAAAGCTGTAGGGACACAGACAGATCAGTGGTTGCTTGAGGTTAAGGGTAGGGGAGAGGTTTAATACAAAGAGCAACATGAAGGAATTTTTAGGAATGATGAGACAGTCCTGTATATTGATTGTTGTGGGGTCTACATGTTTCTATATACTGGTCAAAACTCATACAACTGTACATCAAAACAAACTTTTACTATAGGTAAAATAAGTGTAAATAAAAATAATTGGTGATTGATGATGAATTTTAGATGAGAGTGTATCATAAGAAATAGAAAAAAATGTTAGAACAATCATGGGAAAAATAAGTGAAATTAATAGAACATTAAACTAGAAATTAGACTAGAGCAAGGAAAATAAGATTGTAGCAGACTAGAAACGAACAAAGAAACAACATTAAATTAAAACACTAATGGAATGTAAAAATGATAAGACCTAGAACTTACCCACAAGTCTTATGTTTGAAAATTACTTCTGCATTTCTCCTCCTAAATTCCATCAAAAAATAATTCTCTAGAAAGTGGATGATCTCTGTTGCTTTTGCTCTATTTATCTGGTTAGGAGAATTTTTACTATTGAATATAGAAAAAAGTGGAAGAAATAAGACAGCTCAGACAAATTTGATGGTTACAGTTTGATTTTGAAAGTGATAACATTGACCACATTCGGATCATTCAGCTTTACTAAATGAATGAGCTTTGTTGGATTCATTTTGTCAAAACACCTGGACTCAAGACAATCAGAAGGAGAGGGAAACTATGGTCTTGGAATAAATCCCCTCTGCAAACTGCCATCAGCAATATTAATAATTATCTAAGTGCCCCTGTTTCTCCTCTGCAGGACTTAAAGACTTTATCAGCAAGAGTCAGTGGAGTGACCCCAATACTTCTCCTCCCCATTACTTTATCAGAATTCATTTATCCTACCAACTTTCACTGCTGCTTAGTCCCCTTATATACTTTCTTTGCTATTAATATTTGAAAGTGAAAGTGAGAGTCGATTAGCTGTGTCCAGCTCTTTGCAACCTCATGGACTCTATAGTCCATGGAATCCTCCAGACAAGAATACTGGAGTGGGTAGCCTTTCCCTTCTCCAGGGGATCTTCCCAACACAGGGATCAAACCCAGGTCTCTCACATTGCAGGTGGATTCTTTACCAGCTGAGCCACTGGGGAAGCTCAAGAATATTGGAATGGATAGCTTAGCCCTTCTCCAGCAGATCTTCCTGACCCAGGAATTGAACTGAGGTCTCCTGCATTGCAGGCAGATTCTTTACCAACTGAGCTCTGAGGGAAGCCCTAATATCTAGCTTCAATTTTGGCTTCCCTGGTAGCTCAGCTGGTAAAGAATTCACCTGCAATGAAGGAAACCCCAGTTCAATTCTTCCCAGCCCAAGGAGAAAGGATAGGCTGGCCATTTCAGTATTCATGGGCATCCCTGGTGGATCAGATGGTAAAAAAATCTGCCTGCAGTGTGGGAGACCTGGGTTCAATCCCTGGCTTGGAAAGATCCCTTGGAGGAGGGCATAGCAACCTACTCCAGTATTCTTGGAGAATCCCCATGGACAGAAGAGCCCAGTGGGCCACAGTCAATAGGTCATAAAGAGTTGGACACAACTGAGCAACTAAGCATAGATCAGCTTCAATTTATGGTAAATTATTATATAAACCTTTTTCTTAATTCCTTCCACTTGCATGACCAAAAAAAATAACCTCTGGTTAAATGCAACTTTCCACTATCTATATCCCAGGAACTGTGAGGCTAACCTTGACTGAAAAAAAATGCATAATAGTACTGATTGGTGTCACGTGATGACAAAATTTTAGAGCCTTTAAACCTGATTGTGAATGATGTTAAATTCGGTGGTGGTAATGGTTTAGTTGCTAAGTCATGTCTCAACTCTTGCAACCTCATGGACTGCAACCCACCAGGCTCCTCTGTTCATGGGATTTTTCCAAGCATGAAAACTGGAGTGGGTTGTAATTTCCTTTTATAAATGTTATATTTACCTAATCTACTTTCCCATCTATTACCTTAGATAATTGTTATCCTCATACCCCCAAAACTTTCAATTTCTTCACACCTAGCTCATGACTTTGCCTTCTAGTTCAGTGAGAATTAGAAACAACAAAACCAGAACTTTCATAAACTGTCTTTACTGTAGCTCAAAATTCTCCAAGCCAGGCTTCAACAGTACATGAGCAATGAACTTTCAGATGTTCAAGCCAGATTTAGAAAAGGTAGAGGAACCAGAGATCAAAATGCCAACATCCACTGGATCCTTGAAAAAGCAAGAGAATACTAGAAAAACATCTACTTTTGCTTTATTGACTATGCCAAAGCCTTTGACTTTGTGGATCACAAGTAACTGCGGAAAATTCTTAAAGAGATGGGAACACCAGACCACCTGACCTGCCTCCTAAGAAATCTGAATGCAGGTCAAGAAGCAACAACTAGAACTGGACTGGTTCTAGGAACAACAGACTGGCTCCAAATTGGGAAAGGAGTACATCAAGGCTGTATATTGTCACCCTGCTTATTTAACTTATATGCACAGTACATCATAGGAAATGCCAAGCTGAATGAAGCACAAGCTGGAATCAAGATTGCCAGGAGAAATATCAATAACCTCAGGTACACAAATAAACACCACATTTATGGCAGAAAGCAAAGAAGAACTAAAGGGTCTCTTGATGAAAGTGAAAGAGGAGAGTGAAAAAGTTGCCTTAAAACTCAACATTCAGAAAACTAAGACTGTCGCATCTGGTCCCATCACTTCATGGCAAATAGATGGGGAAACAATGGAAACAGTGAGAGACTTTATCTTTGGGGGCTCCAAAATCACTGCAGATTGTTATTTCATCAATTTTAATGAAATTAAAAGACTCTTTCTCCTTGGAAGAAAAGTTATGACCAACCTAGACAGCATATTAAAAAGCAGAGACATTACTTTGCCAACAAAGGTGCATCTAGTGAAAATTATGGTTTTTCTAGTAGTCATGTATGAATGTGAGAGTTGGACTATGAAGAAAGCTGTGCACCGAAGAATTGATGCTTTTAAACTGTGGTGTTGGAGAAGACTCTTGAGAGTCCCTTGGACTGCAAGGAGATCCAACCAGTCCATCCTAAAGGAAATCAGTCCTGAATATTCATTGGAAGGACTGATGTCGAAGCTGAAATTCCAATCCTTGGCCACCTGATGCGAAGAACTGACTCATTTAAAAAGACCCTGATGCTAAGAATGATTGAAGGCAGGAGGAGAAGGGGATGACAGAGGATGAGATGGTTGGATGGCATCACTGATGCAATGGACATGGCTTTGAGTAGGGTCTGGGAATTGGTGACAGACAGAGAAACCTGGCATGCTGCAGTCCCTGGGGTTGCAAAAACAGAAAAGACTGAGCGACTGAACTGAACTGAACTGAACTCCCTGCCTGCATCTGTACTAATAGCACTCCTTATTCTCTACTATTACTGTGGATGAACTCAATGGTCATAAGTAAGGCAACACTCCCATTTACACAGTGAATGAATCTAGCAACTTTCTGTTCCTTATTTTGCATTCTCAACTTTTCCCTTTTCATTGGATCATTCCATTAGAATGCAGCAAGCTACCTTTTTAACCATGTTTTTTTGAAAAATAAAACTGCCTAGACCCAATTCCTCTATCTAGATCACCTATAACTTAGCTTCCACTTAATAACAAGACTCTTTGAAAGCACCTATGCATAGTGGTCTCCCTTCCCATTTTCTGTTGAACCCAGTAAATTAGGTTCCATTTTATTACTATGAAGAAATCCTTACCAACTTCAGCAATGGCCTTCACTTTGCTAAATCCAACAGTCATCCCTCAGGCTTCATACTATTTCATCAGTCAGCGCTATTTGACAGAGTTAAATATTCTCTCCTTAACATTTTCTTGCTTCTCTTTTTTTTAACATACCTTTCAAAACACCACTTTCATGTGAATTTTCTGCTACCTTTTTGGTTATTCCTCCTCAAAGTCTATTGCTTTTGTTTTTTATCTCTGACTCAGTTGTTGGAATGTTCTGGACTCTGTTCTTAAAGCTACTCTCTTTTCAATCATTACAGTGATGGTACTATCCACTTTATGGCTTGGAATACCATATATTTATGCTGACAACTTCTAAATTTATATTTTTCACCTGGACTTCCCTATGAATGATACGCCCATATTTTCAAGAACCTTAACCTCTCCACTTAGTAATTTAATTTATGCCTCCAACTTAACACATCCAAAACTACTCTATGATATTCCCTTAAGACTGCTCCTCCTCTGTCTTTCCCAACTTACTTAAAGGCAACATCATTCTTCCAATCATTCAAGTAAATAATCACAGTGTCATTCTTGAGTTAATTTTCTCTCAACCCTATATGTAATCTGGTATTAAATCCCATGATCTCAAATGCCAAAATATATTCAGAATTTTATTACTTTTCCACTCCATCATGGTTACCAACTTGGCTGAAGACACCCGCATCTTCCATCTGGATTATTTCAATCAGCCATCTATAGATTTTCTTATCTCAGTACTATCATTGGTCTCTTCTCAACACAGTACCAGAGTGATCCCATTAAAACCTAGTTCATACTGTGTCACTCAAAATCCTCCAAAGACCCTACATCTCAGATAAAAGCCAAAGTCCTTACCATGATTTTCAAAACCCTAAATGATCTGGGTTCCTACTCCCTGAATGTGTTAACTCTTTTCCCCCAACATCTTACCCTCATTCCCAGTGCTCCAGTAACACTGGCTTCCTTGCAGTTTCTCATATAGACCAGAGAGACTTCCACATTCACACAGGCTCCTTTCCCTACCTGGGATTTTTTACTTCATTTGTACACAAGGCTAGTTCCCCCACTTCTTAGGGGGAACTTTATTAGGCCTTTATTCAAAAATCGCTTTCTCATTAAGGTCTTCTTTGGCAACTCATTCTAAGATTTAAACCAACAACCATGTCTCATCATAGTTCTCTGCTTTATTGTTTTCTCCTTAGTTTGTATATTTAACTTAGAACTCCCAAAAGTCAAAGAAATCTTGAAAAGAAGAACAAAGCTAGAGATATCATGCTCCTCAACTTCAAATTATATAGCAAAGCTATTGCCATAAAAACAGACATATAGATCAATGCAATCAAATAAAGAGCTCAGAAATCAATTCACTTATGGTCAATTAATCTATGATAAAGGAAGCAAAAGTATACAATGGGAAAAGACAGCACTTATAATAAGTGGTGTTGGGAAAATGGGACATGTGAAAAAGAAAACTAGAATATTTTCTCACAGCATACACACAAATAATTCAAAATGGATTCACTTCAGTTCAGTCGCTCACTCGTG
Organism: Bos indicus x Bos taurus; assembly: GCF_003369695.1. Taxonomy (NCBI): domain Eukaryota; kingdom Metazoa; phylum Chordata; class Mammalia; order Artiodactyla; family Bovidae; genus Bos; species Bos indicus x Bos taurus. The sequence continues at coordinate 40,681,512 of NC_040089.1, read as the reverse complement.
TCGGACTATTTGTGACCCCATGAACCTCAGTGTGCCAGGCCTCTCTGTCCATCACCAACACCTGGAGTTTACCCAAACTCATGTCCATTGAATCAGTGATGCCATCTAACCATCTCATCCACTGTCGTCCCCTTGTCCTCTTGCCCCCAATCCCTCCCAGCATCAGAATCTTCTCCAATGAGTCAACTCTTCACATGAGGTGGCCAAAGTACTGGACTTTCAGCTTTAGCATCATTCCTTCCAAAGAACACCCAGGACTGATCTCCTTTAGAATGGACTGGTTGGATCTCCTTGCAGTCCAAGGGACTCTCAAGAGTCTTCTCCAACACCACAGTTCAAAAGCATCAATTCTTCGGCGCTCAGCCTTCTTCACAGTCCAACTCTCACATCCATACATGACCACAGGAAAATCCAGAGCCTTGACTAGACATACCTTTGTTGGCAAAGTAATGCCTCTGCTTTTGAATATGCTATCTAGGTTGGTCATAACTTTCCTTCCAAGGAGTAAGCATCTTTTAATTTCATGGCTGCAATCACCATATGCAGTGATTTTGAAGCCCCAAAAAATAAAGTCTGGCACTGTTTCCACTGTTTCCCCATCAATTTCCCATGAAGTGATGGGACCAGATGCCATGACCTTTGTTTTCTGAATATTGAGTTATGCCAACTTTTTCACTCTCCACTTTCACTTTCATCAAGAGGCTTTTTAGTTCCTCTTCACTTTCTGCCAGAAGGGTGGTGTCATCTGCATATCTGAGGTTATTGATATTTCTCCCGGCAATCTTGATTCCAGCTTGTGTTTCCTCCAGTCCAGCATTTCTCATGATGTACTCTGCATGTAAGTTAAATAAGCAGGGTGACAATATACAGCCTTGACGTACTCCTTTTCCTATTTGGAACCAGTCTGTTGTTCCATGTCCAGTTCTAACTGTTGCTTCCTGACCTGCATACAGATTTCTCAAGAGGCAGGTCAGGTGGTCTGGTATTCCTATCTCTTGAAGAATTTTCCACAGTTTATTGTGATCCACACAGTCAAAGGCTTTGGCATAGTCAATAAAGCAGAAGTAACTGTTTTTCTGGAACTCTCTTGCTTTTTCAGTGATCCAGCTGATGTTGGCAATTTGGTCTCTGGTTCCTCTGCCTTTTCTAAAACCAGCTTGAACATCTGGAAGTTCATGGTTCACGTTTTGCTGAAGCCTGGCTTGGAGAATTTTGAGCATTACTTTACTAGCATGTGAGATGAGTGCAGTTGTGTGGTAGTTTGAACATTCTTTGGCATTGCCTTTCTTTGGGACTGGAATGAAAACTGAGCTTTTCCAGTCCTGTGGCCACTGCTGAGTTTTCCAGATTTGCTGGCATATTGAGTGCAGCACTTTCACAGCTTCATCTTTCAGGATTTGAAATAGATTAGCCCTTTGCTAAATGCCTCAGGACCAAATGAATGAATTCATTTATTTAATTAATAAAGATTAGTCTTATTATCTCAGCTGGTAAAGAATCTGCCTGCAATGTGGGAGACCTGGGGTCGATCTCTGTGTTGGGAAGATCCTCTGGAGGAGGGCATAGCAACCCACTTCAGTATTCCTGCTTGGAGAATCCCATGGACAGAGGAGCCTGTTGGGCTACAGTCTATGGGGTTGCAGAGTCAGACACAACTGAGCCACAAAGCACAGCACAGCACACCACAGTCCTATTATACTGCAGAATTTGAATACAACAGTAAAGTGTCAAAATATGTTGCTATTCAAGTCATTTGCATGTAAATGTAATTAATAAAACTTTATTTTATCTTCAAAGGAAGGTTCTGGAATAACTCTACTAACAAGAATTCAGATTGCTGTGACCTCATTATTACACATTCACTCAACAAACTCATACTGAATACCAAGTTACATCAGGCACAGGATTTTTAACCCTCCATTGAGTAGACTTTTTTAAATGACACTCATTAGCAGAGCCATTTTAAAAATAATTGAGAACTATAAAGCAAGTATTATGCTCAATGACAAGACAATATTTTGCCAAGCAGAATTACCCTAGGAAGCGGAATCTGCTGACAGCTATCTCTCCCAGGTTTCTGTTTTTGCCCTGGCTCAGGGGTCACTGGAAGTTCAATACAAGAAGAATCAAGACTCAGTTTTTACTTCCAACAATCAGTAAATGACCATAAGCAGTCTCTAAAGTCAAATTTAGTGTCCCCAAGTACAGAACGCAGAAAATAATACCTCCCTTTCTCTCTTCTCAGATTTGAGTGTGAGAATCCAAGAGATACACTCTAAATTCTACAACCTCTAAAGAATTATGCTAATATGTGTTGTTGCTCTTATTCTTTTCAACAGGAAAAGCAGCACTCAATGTTTTTATTCCCCTGGCTACACTGAGTTTACAAATTACTGAAGAGCATTAAGGCTTACTCTCTCCTCCATGCTTTGCATTGCTGTCCCTCTTCCCATCTGGCTTCTAAACCTATTCTTGCTTCAAATCTAAGTTCAGACAGGTCTTCTGTGAAGTCTTCTTTTATCTTCTCCCATCTATTCATTGGGATTCAAGTTCCATTTCTGTGTAATCCTAACATTCCCTATAGTCTGTCCGTAGCAGCACTTCCCCTCTTTGGCAGTTGTCTATTTGTTCCTTCAGTGGTTACACCGGAAGCTCTGGGAAGGCAGAAACTATCTTTTTGTTTACTGTTAATATCTGACAAGTGCTTCTGTAAATCTTGATTGGAATAGTAAATAAATTAATATTTTGTACAGGACCAAATTTTTTAGGGATTATTATATATAACACATTCTGCAAAGCACTATATAAAAATCATCTCATTTTGTCCTCAAAAAGACCATTCTAAGATCGATATGATTACTATTCCAATATTACAGATATGGAAAAACATGAGAGACTAGATAACAGCCAAAATCACACAGATGGTAAATTGTGGATCTGAGGTTCCAAGTTCTCTCAGTCATATTAGTTGCTTTGGTCCAGCAGACTTAGTTTTACATGTTCAAAAACTGTATCTTATCAATTTTCCAAGAGAGATCAGGTCCTGGTTTATTTATACATGATAACTAATCTCACAAGAGATCAAAGCATATGACAGAGCATTAAATTACTAATTTCTAATAAAGTATACTAATGATAAATAGGGCAGAATATTATTTTCTGTGTTTCATGATCTCACCTTTAAAAGACAACATATCATATTTGTTCATGTTTTTCAACAAATATTGGCACTGTTACACAGTAGATGTTGGAGATAAAGCTATTAACTTGATGAGCAGGTAAAAGCCCTTTTCTGGAGTTTGAAAGGTAAAAGTGTTAGCCACTCTGTCATGTCCCAGTCTTTGCAACCCCATGAACTATAGTTGCTAGGCTCCTCTGTCCATGGAATTCTCCAAGCAAGAACACTGGAGTGGGTAGCCATTCTCTTCTCCAGGGGATCTTCTCAACTCAGGGATGGAACCCAGGTCTCCTGAATTGCAGGCAGATTCTTTATTATTGAAGCCACCAGGAAATCCCTTTATGGAATGAATCTCTGTGCTACAGAGAACCTAGGCTGCCTTGAGCACCAGGCTCCTTTGCTTGGGGCCTCTTGTTCCCTGAGTAATGCTGCAGATGCACTGATAGAGACCTACTTTCCAGTCCTCTTTTATATTTATCCATTACCTCACACCTCATATGTGTAATACAATTAAGTCTGCTACATTTCCTCCATAAGGATTGCTGGCTGAAATTTACAGACAGACCACTTGTACCCTTTTCCCAGAGAGAAAATCTATTTCATGGTTTGCTTTTTTTTTTTTTTTTAAATTTTAGATTGTTCTCAACTTTGAATTTTAGGATTATTCAATTCAGTTCAGTTCAGTTCAGTCGCTCAGTCATGTCTGACTCTTTGCCACCCCGTGAATCACAGCACACCAGGCCCCCCTGTCCATCACCAACTCCCGGAGTTCACTCAGACTCACGTCCATCGAGTCAGTGATGCCATCCAGCCATCTCATCCTCCGTCGTCCCCTTCTCCTCCTGCCCCCAATCCCTCCCAGCATCAGAGTCTTTTCCAATGAGTCAGCTCTTCCCATGAGGTGGCCAAAGTACTGGAGTTTCAGCTTTAGCATCATTCCTTCCAAAGAAATCCCAGGGCTGATCTCCTTCAGAATGGACTGGTTGGATCTCCTTGCAGTCCAAGGGACTCTCAAGAGTCTTCTTTAACACCAGTTCAAAAGCATCAATTCTTCGGCGCTCAGCCTTCTTCACAGTCTAACTCTCACATCCATACATGACCACTGGAAAAACCATAGCCTTAACTAGATGAACCTTTGTTGGCAAAATAATGTCTCTGCTTTTGAATATGCTATCTAGGTTGGTCATAACTTTCCTTCCAAGGAGTAAGCGTCTTTTAATTTCATGGCTGCAATCACCATATGCAGTGATTTTGGAGCCCCAAAAAATAAAGTCTGACACTGTTTCCCCATCTATTTCCCATGAAGTGATGGGACCGGATGCAATGATCTTTAGGAGTATAGGGGCACCTACATTTTGGTTATTGAAAAAACCAAAACCAGAAATAAGCAGTTACTAAATCATGTTTTTTCTGGCGATCAACAGTACTTGGTCAGCACATAGTGTCTGCAAGGACATAAAAATGTGTTGTTGTTTTTTTCTGCATACTTTAGCTGAGTATATTTCAAAATACATGAATATGACATAATTATTTATATCTCATTATTTATACTTAAGTAGTATATCACCAGGTATAGAGATGCTACATTCTGCAATAAAAAACACCATATTGTTGTTCAACCTTCCCCAAAACTATACCTCCCCTCCTACATAGTAGCAGTCCTTTTTATCCAAATTGAAAAGTTTGTCCTAAATTTCAGTAGCATTTAAAATTACTTGCAAACAAAATTGGTTAAATATTTATTCTTTGAAAATTCTTTAAATATATGCATATATTTCTTTTCTTTTGTGGTTGCTCTGTCTCTTTTCTCTTCTTTTTTTTTTTCCCCTTAACATATTAGTCCCATCCAATTTCCTTCTCAGTACTCCACTAACACTTCCTCTCAATTCTAACTTAATCTCCTATCTTCTTTCCCATTAACCTTTAATATACACACTTGCTATCTGCTCTTTACTTCGTATCTAGCCCATTCATCTCTCATTTGTTTCCTAATATAATAGATGTGAGAAAGGAAATTCAATACTCTATAAAACAAATACAGAAATTAAGGTCTCAAAGATTAGAAAATGGGATAACTCAATTGCACTACTTGAATACAAACATATTTACATATCATATTTTTATCAGATTTTTTTTATCTTGTTTTTTCAAACCAATATTTTAAGGGGAAAAAAGGCAGGCTAATTTTTAATCCCTCTTTGTCCCATCAACTGCAATTTCTATAAACTGAGTTTGAAATAACCTGTTCAAAGGATTAAGTGTATCTGGTGTTTATCTTTGTCTCTCTGCTACCTGGCAAAGTGACTTCAACAGAGTAGGCCCTCAATGAGTATTTGATGGGCAGAACTGAAATAAGGCATACTTGATAGGAGAATAAATTGGTAAATTAAAGGATAGATTGCTGTTCGCCAATGGCTGCAGTGAGAACTACAGAGTTGAATGAGGCAAGTAGTCAGTGCTCACAACTTTATCCCACTTTTCAATCACTTAGTCTTCTCTCTGATAGTCTTTACACTCTTAGGCCACTTATTCAAAGATTTCAGCAGCTCACTGATGGTTAGGGTTAGGGTTTTGCTTCGAGGTTCAAAGACTCAAACTGCCGGAGCTGTAATAAGTTTTTGATCCATAAATAAATGATGAACCAATCTAACACTGGGCTAAAAGAAAACCCTAAATATAAAACTTATTTAATGATCTTGCTTTTCTTTCATTCCTGTCTACGCATAACACTCAGATTTTAAGACAGATTGAATTAAATCTTCACATACTCTCAATACAACTTGGACTCCTGGAATGTCAGAAGTGCAAGCAATGCTACATACCATGCAGAGCAGTGGTATTCAAATGAACTCTTTCAGAGGCTTCTGATGCAGGGTTTAAGTTTTCCATCCTACTTCCCCACACTTTACCCAAAAAATATCTGGTGTTTAGTCATTCAGTTGTGTCCAAGTCTTTTGCAACCCCATGGACTGTACCCACCAGGCTCCTCCGTCCCTGGGATTTTCCAGGCAAGAATACTGGAGTGGGGTGCCATTTTTTTCCAGGGGATCTTCCCAACCCAGGGATCAAACCCATCTCCCACATTCCAGGCAGACACTTTATCCTCTGAGCCACCAGGGAAAACAGTTATCATCAATTCCACAGTAAGGAATGTATCTACTGTAATAGATCATGTATAACTATTGTAGTACAATTTGAGCAACTCTCATTATAGAATGAATGAAGATTTCATTATTCTCAGTGTATACATTTGTCACATTTATAAAGCTTAAAAATAAAGAACATGCCTCGGTTATTGTTAAAGATAGCTACCTGGACTTCACCTGATTTCCTTGCTAAGATTATTGAGAGAAAGGTATAATATAGCATGTTTTTAAAGGAGATGTTGAATATTCTAGTAATAAGGTAGCAGATGATGAATGGTGAGTAAGAAGAAAAAATTCATCTATTGGTTTAAATCCTAAGGAACTACATTATCAGACTCTCTCTTAATTTTCAATTTGATCAGTTATCTGTTCTTTAGATCTTTTCCCATACCAGGAAAATATTTTCATTTCATCAAATCATTTCTTTTGCACACTCTTTTCCAAATGAAAGCCACAGCCTACATTTACATTTTTTTTTATCCTAAACCTTTTCCACTCTTTGTCCTAACACTACATAAGCCTACAAATCAATCAATAGTGACTTCTAAGGAAAATTCCTAAGTAAAACTAAAGCATAATGATCATCAATTTCAAAACCATACTTATTATATGCAAAGCTCCAATAATTTTCTTTTGTTATTTCTCATAGCTCATTGAAATGGAGGAAGAAATTCCAGAAATATTAAGAAAGACATAATAATTGATTAGTTGTGGAGTCTGAAGAAGGAATTTTTAAGGATGCTTCTCAAATGTCTGCCTTGAATAATTGGATGAATGTAATTTCTGTCATGAATAAAGACCAATGACATTCTGATTAGATTTTCATTCTGGAAAAGTCAAAGCTGTAGGGACACAGACAGATCAGTGGTTGCTTGAGGTTAAGGGTAGGGGAGAGGTTTAATACAAAGAGCAACATGAAGGAATTTTTAGGAATGATGAGACAGTCCTGTATATTGATTGTTGTGGGGTCTACATGTTTCTATATACTGGTCAAAACTCATACAACTGTACATCAAAACAAACTTTTACTATAGGTAAAATAAGTGTAAATAAAAATAATTGGTGATTGATGATGAATTTTAGATGAGAGTGTATCATAAGAAATAGAAAAAAATGTTAGAACAATCATGGGAAAAATAAGTGAAATTAATAGAACATTAAACTAGAAATTAGACTAGAGCAAGGAAAATAAGATTGTAGCAGACTAGAAACGAACAAAGAAACAACATTAAATTAAAACACTAATGGAATGTAAAAATGATAAGACCTAGAACTTACCCACAAGTCTTATGTTTGAAAATTACTTCTGCATTTCTCCTCCTAAATTCCATCAAAAAATAATTCTCTAGAAAGTGGATGATCTCTGTTGCTTTTGCTCTATTTATCTGGTTAGGAGAATTTTTACTATTGAATATAGAAAAAAGTGGAAGAAATAAGACAGCTCAGACAAATTTGATGGTTACAGTTTGATTTTGAAAGTGATAACATTGACCACATTCGGATCATTCAGCTTTACTAAATGAATGAGCTTTGTTGGATTCATTTTGTCAAAACACCTGGACTCAAGACAATCAGAAGGAGAGGGAAACTATGGTCTTGGAATAAATCCCCTCTGCAAACTGCCATCAGCAATATTAATAATTATCTAAGTGCCCCTGTTTCTCCTCTGCAGGACTTAAAGACTTTATCAGCAAGAGTCAGTGGAGTGACCCCAATACTTCTCCTCCCCATTACTTTATCAGAATTCATTTATCCTACCAACTTTCACTGCTGCTTAGTCCCCTTATATACTTTCTTTGCTATTAATATTTGAAAGTGAAAGTGAGAGTCGATTAGCTGTGTCCAGCTCTTTGCAACCTCATGGACTCTATAGTCCATGGAATCCTCCAGACAAGAATACTGGAGTGGGTAGCCTTTCCCTTCTCCAGGGGATCTTCCCAACACAGGGATCAAACCCAGGTCTCTCACATTGCAGGTGGATTCTTTACCAGCTGAGCCACTGGGGAAGCTCAAGAATATTGGAATGGATAGCTTAGCCCTTCTCCAGCAGATCTTCCTGACCCAGGAATTGAACTGAGGTCTCCTGCATTGCAGGCAGATTCTTTACCAACTGAGCTCTGAGGGAAGCCCTAATATCTAGCTTCAATTTTGGCTTCCCTGGTAGCTCAGCTGGTAAAGAATTCACCTGCAATGAAGGAAACCCCAGTTCAATTCTTCCCAGCCCAAGGAGAAAGGATAGGCTGGCCATTTCAGTATTCATGGGCATCCCTGGTGGATCAGATGGTAAAAAAATCTGCCTGCAGTGTGGGAGACCTGGGTTCAATCCCTGGCTTGGAAAGATCCCTTGGAGGAGGGCATAGCAACCTACTCCAGTATTCTTGGAGAATCCCCATGGACAGAAGAGCCCAGTGGGCCACAGTCAATAGGTCATAAAGAGTTGGACACAACTGAGCAACTAAGCATAGATCAGCTTCAATTTATGGTAAATTATTATATAAACCTTTTTCTTAATTCCTTCCACTTGCATGACCAAAAAAAATAACCTCTGGTTAAATGCAACTTTCCACTATCTATATCCCAGGAACTGTGAGGCTAACCTTGACTGAAAAAAAATGCATAATAGTACTGATTGGTGTCACGTGATGACAAAATTTTAGAGCCTTTAAACCTGATTGTGAATGATGTTAAATTCGGTGGTGGTAATGGTTTAGTTGCTAAGTCATGTCTCAACTCTTGCAACCTCATGGACTGCAACCCACCAGGCTCCTCTGTTCATGGGATTTTTCCAAGCATGAAAACTGGAGTGGGTTGTAATTTCCTTTTATAAATGTTATATTTACCTAATCTACTTTCCCATCTATTACCTTAGATAATTGTTATCCTCATACCCCCAAAACTTTCAATTTCTTCACACCTAGCTCATGACTTTGCCTTCTAGTTCAGTGAGAATTAGAAACAACAAAACCAGAACTTTCATAAACTGTCTTTACTGTAGCTCAAAATTCTCCAAGCCAGGCTTCAACAGTACATGAGCAATGAACTTTCAGATGTTCAAGCCAGATTTAGAAAAGGTAGAGGAACCAGAGATCAAAATGCCAACATCCACTGGATCCTTGAAAAAGCAAGAGAATACTAGAAAAACATCTACTTTTGCTTTATTGACTATGCCAAAGCCTTTGACTTTGTGGATCACAAGTAACTGCGGAAAATTCTTAAAGAGATGGGAACACCAGACCACCTGACCTGCCTCCTAAGAAATCTGAATGCAGGTCAAGAAGCAACAACTAGAACTGGACTGGTTCTAGGAACAACAGACTGGCTCCAAATTGGGAAAGGAGTACATCAAGGCTGTATATTGTCACCCTGCTTATTTAACTTATATGCACAGTACATCATAGGAAATGCCAAGCTGAATGAAGCACAAGCTGGAATCAAGATTGCCAGGAGAAATATCAATAACCTCAGGTACACAAATAAACACCACATTTATGGCAGAAAGCAAAGAAGAACTAAAGGGTCTCTTGATGAAAGTGAAAGAGGAGAGTGAAAAAGTTGCCTTAAAACTCAACATTCAGAAAACTAAGACTGTCGCATCTGGTCCCATCACTTCATGGCAAATAGATGGGGAAACAATGGAAACAGTGAGAGACTTTATCTTTGGGGGCTCCAAAATCACTGCAGATTGTTATTTCATCAATTTTAATGAAATTAAAAGACTCTTTCTCCTTGGAAGAAAAGTTATGACCAACCTAGACAGCATATTAAAAAGCAGAGACATTACTTTGCCAACAAAGGTGCATCTAGTGAAAATTATGGTTTTTCTAGTAGTCATGTATGAATGTGAGAGTTGGACTATGAAGAAAGCTGTGCACCGAAGAATTGATGCTTTTAAACTGTGGTGTTGGAGAAGACTCTTGAGAGTCCCTTGGACTGCAAGGAGATCCAACCAGTCCATCCTAAAGGAAATCAGTCCTGAATATTCATTGGAAGGACTGATGTCGAAGCTGAAATTCCAATCCTTGGCCACCTGATGCGAAGAACTGACTCATTTAAAAAGACCCTGATGCTAAGAATGATTGAAGGCAGGAGGAGAAGGGGATGACAGAGGATGAGATGGTTGGATGGCATCACTGATGCAATGGACATGGCTTTGAGTAGGGTCTGGGAATTGGTGACAGACAGAGAAACCTGGCATGCTGCAGTCCCTGGGGTTGCAAAAACAGAAAAGACTGAGCGACTGAACTGAACTGAACTGAACTCCCTGCCTGCATCTGTACTAATAGCACTCCTTATTCTCTACTATTACTGTGGATGAACTCAATGGTCATAAGTAAGGCAACACTCCCATTTACACAGTGAATGAATCTAGCAACTTTCTGTTCCTTATTTTGCATTCTCAACTTTTCCCTTTTCATTGGATCATTCCATTAGAATGCAGCAAGCTACCTTTTTAACCATGTTTTTTTGAAAAATAAAACTGCCTAGACCCAATTCCTCTATCTAGATCACCTATAACTTAGCTTCCACTTAATAACAAGACTCTTTGAAAGCACCTATGCATAGTGGTCTCCCTTCCCATTTTCTGTTGAACCCAGTAAATTAGGTTCCATTTTATTACTATGAAGAAATCCTTACCAACTTCAGCAATGGCCTTCACTTTGCTAAATCCAACAGTCATCCCTCAGGCTTCATACTATTTCATCAGTCAGCGCTATTTGACAGAGTTAAATATTCTCTCCTTAACATTTTCTTGCTTCTCTTTTTTTTAACATACCTTTCAAAACACCACTTTCATGTGAATTTTCTGCTACCTTTTTGGTTATTCCTCCTCAAAGTCTATTGCTTTTGTTTTTTATCTCTGACTCAGTTGTTGGAATGTTCTGGACTCTGTTCTTAAAGCTACTCTCTTTTCAATCATTACAGTGATGGTACTATCCACTTTATGGCTTGGAATACCATATATTTATGCTGACAACTTCTAAATTTATATTTTTCACCTGGACTTCCCTATGAATGATACGCCCATATTTTCAAGAACCTTAACCTCTCCACTTAGTAATTTAATTTATGCCTCCAACTTAACACATCCAAAACTACTCTATGATATTCCCTTAAGACTGCTCCTCCTCTGTCTTTCCCAACTTACTTAAAGGCAACATCATTCTTCCAATCATTCAAGTAAATAATCACAGTGTCATTCTTGAGTTAATTTTCTCTCAACCCTATATGTAATCTGGTATTAAATCCCATGATCTCAAATGCCAAAATATATTCAGAATTTTATTACTTTTCCACTCCATCATGGTTACCAACTTGGCTGAAGACACCCGCATCTTCCATCTGGATTATTTCAATCAGCCATCTATAGATTTTCTTATCTCAGTACTATCATTGGTCTCTTCTCAACACAGTACCAGAGTGATCCCATTAAAACCTAGTTCATACTGTGTCACTCAAAATCCTCCAAAGACCCTACATCTCAGATAAAAGCCAAAGTCCTTACCATGATTTTCAAAACCCTAAATGATCTGGGTTCCTACTCCCTGAATGTGTTAACTCTTTTCCCCCAACATCTTACCCTCATTCCCAGTGCTCCAGTAACACTGGCTTCCTTGCAGTTTCTCATATAGACCAGAGAGACTTCCACATTCACACAGGCTCCTTTCCCTACCTGGGATTTTTTACTTCATTTGTACACAAGGCTAGTTCCCCCACTTCTTAGGGGGAACTTTATTAGGCCTTTATTCAAAAATCGCTTTCTCATTAAGGTCTTCTTTGGCAACTCATTCTAAGATTTAAACCAACAACCATGTCTCATCATAGTTCTCTGCTTTATTGTTTTCTCCTTAGTTTGTATATTTAACTTAGAACTCCCAAAAGTCAAAGAAATCTTGAAAAGAAGAACAAAGCTAGAGATATCATGCTCCTCAACTTCAAATTATATAGCAAAGCTATTGCCATAAAAACAGACATATAGATCAATGCAATCAAATAAAGAGCTCAGAAATCAATTCACTTATGGTCAATTAATCTATGATAAAGGAAGCAAAAGTATACAATGGGAAAAGACAGCACTTATAATAAGTGGTGTTGGGAAAATGGGACATGTGAAAAAGAAAACTAGAATATTTTCTCACAGCATACACACAAATAATTCAAAATGGATTCACTTCAGTTCAGTCGCTCACTCGTGTCGGACTATTTGTGACCCCATGAACCTCAGTGTGCCAGGCCTCTCTGTCCATCACCAACACCTGGAGTTTACCCAAACTCATGTCCATTGAATCAGTGATGCCATCTAACCATCTCATCCACTGTCGTCCCCTTGTCCTCTTGCCCCCAATCCCTCCCAGCATCAGAATCTTCTCCAATGAGTCAACTCTTCACATGAGGTGGCCAAAGTACTGGACTTTCAGCTTTAGCATCATTCCTTCCAAAGAAATCCCAGGGCTGATCTCCTTCAGAATGGACTGATTGGATCTCCTTGCAGTCCAAGGGACTCTCAAGAGTCTTCTCCAACACCACAGTTCAAAAGCATCAACTTTTCTGTGCTCAGCTTTCTTTATAGTCCAATTCTCACATCCATATATGACTACTGGAAAAACCATAGCCTTGACTAGACATACCTTTGTTGGCAAAGTAATGTCTCTGCATTTTTTTTTCTGCTTTTTAATATGCTGTCTAGGTTGGTCATAACTTTCCTTCCAAGGAGTAAGTGTCTTTTAATTTCATGGCTGCAATCACCATCTGCAGTGATTTTGGAGCCCAAAAAAATAAAGTCTGACACTGTTTCCACATCTATTCCCCATGAAGTGATGGGACCAGATGCCGTAATCTTAGTTTTCTGAATGTTGAGCTTTAAGCCAACTTTTTCACTCTTCTCTTTCACTTTCATCAAGAGGCTCTTTAGTTCTTAACTTTGTGCCATAAGGGTGGTGTCATCTGCATATCTGAGGTTATTGATATTTCTATTGGCAATCTTGATTCCAGCTTGTGCTTTCTCCAGCCCAGCGTTTCTCGTGATGTACTCTGCATATAAGTTAAATAAGCAGGGTGACAATATACAGCCTTGACATACTCCTTTTCCTATTTGGAACCGGTCTGTTTTTCCATGTCCAGTTCTAACTGTTACTTCCTGATTGCATACAAGTTTCTCAAGAGGCAGATCAGGTGGCTCTTTCAGAATTTTCCACAGTTTATTGTGATCCACACAGTCAAAGGCTTTGGCATAGTCAATAAAACATAAATAGATGTTTTTCTGGAACTCGCTTATTTGATGATCCAGTGAATGTTGGCAATTTCATCTCTGGTTCCTCTGTCTTTTCTAAAACCAGCTTGAACATCAGGAAGTTCACGGTTCACGTATTGCTGAAGCCTGGTTTGGAGAATTTTAAGCATTACTTTACTAGTGTGTGAGATGAGTGCAATTGTGCGGTAGTTCTCAGACAGTAAAGCGTCTGTCTGCAATGCAGGAGACCCGGGTTCGATCCCTAGGTTTAGAAGATCCCCTGGAGAAGGAAATGGCAGCCCACTCCAGTATTCTTGCCTGGAAAATCCCATGGACCACGGAGCCTGGTAGGCTACAGTCCATGGGATCGCAAAGAGTCGGACACGACTGAGCGACTTCACTTTCACTTTCACTTTGAGCATTCTTTGGCATTGCCTTTCTTTGGGATTAGAATGAAAACTGACCTTTTCCAGTCCTGTGACCACTGCTGTGTTTTCCAAATTTGCTGACATATTGAGTGCAGCACTTTCACAGCATCATCTTTCAGGATTTGAAATAGTTCAACTGGGATTCCATCACCCCCACTAGCTTTGTTTGTAATGATGCTTCCTAAGGCCCACTTGACTTCACATTCCAGGATGTCTGGCTCTAGGTGAGTAATCACACCATCGTGATTATCTTGGTCATGAAGATCTTTTTTGTATAGTTCTTCTGTGTATTCTTGCCATCTCTTCTTAATATCTTCTGCTTCTGTTAGGTCCATACCATTTCTGTCCTTTTTAGAGCCCATCTTTGCATGAAATGTTCCCTTGGTATCTCTAATTTTCTTGAAGAGACCTCTAGTCTTTCCTATTCTATTGTTTTCCTCTATTTCTTTGCATGGATCGCTGAGGAAGGCTTTCTTATTTCTTCTTGCTGTTCTTTGGAACTCTGCATTCAAATGGGTATATCTTTCCTTTTCTTCTTTGCTTTTCACTTCTATTCTTTTCATAGCTATGAAGACCTACAAGACCTTTTAGAACTAACATCAAAAAAAAGGTGTCCTTTTCATTATAGGGAACTGGAATGCAAAAGTAGAAAGTCAAGACACACCTGGAGTAACAGGAAAATTTGGCCTGGAGTACAGAATGAAGCAGGGCAAAGGCTAATAGAGTTCTGCCAAGAGAACTCACTGGTCATAGCAAACACCCTCTTCCAACAACACAAGAGAAGACTCTACACATGGACATCACCAGATGGTCAACACCGAAATCAGATTGATTATATTCTTTGCAGCCAAAGATGGAGAAGCTCTATATAGTCAGCAAAAACAAGACCGGAAGCTGACTGTGGCTCAAATCATGAACTCCTTATTGCCAAACTCAGACTTAAATTGAAGAAAGTAGGGAAAACCACTAGACCATTCAGGTATGACCTAAATCAAATCCCTTATGATTATACAGTGGAAGTGAGAAATAGATTTAAGGGACTAGATCTGATAGACAGCATGCCTGATGAACTATGGACAGAGGTTCATGACATTGTACAGGAGACAGGGATCAAGACCATCCCCAAGAAAAAGAAAATGGATTAAAGACCTAAATGTAAGAAATGAAACCATACAATTCCTAAAAGAAAATGTAGACAGTTACTTGACATCAGTCTCTACAATATTTTTTAGCATATCTCTTTAAGCAAGGGAAGCAAAAACAAAAATGAAACACTGAAAATTCTTGCACAGCAAAAAAAACTATCAACAAAATAAAAGGCAGCCTATCAAATGGGAGAACATAGTTGTAAACATTGTGTCCAATACAGAATTAATATATAGAATATGCAAAGAACTCATAAAATTCAACATCAAAAGTCAAAAAGCCCAATTAAAAAATGGGCACAAGATCTGCATAGACTTTTTCCAAAAAACACATATAGTCTTCCAACAGTCGCATAAAAAGGTAATCAACAACAGTAGTTATCATAGAAATGCAAATCAAAACCACAATGATGAATCACCTCACACCTATCAGAATAGCTGTTATCAAAAATACACCAAAGTGCTGGTGATGATGGAGAGAAAAGAGAACTCTCATGCACTGTTGGTAGGAATGTAAATGGGTGCAGTCACTGTGGAAAACAGTTTAGAGCTACCTCAAAAAATTAAAAATATAACTACCATATGATCCCGCAATTCCATTTCTGGGTATTTTTTCTAAGAAAACAGAAACACTAATTCAAGAAGATATGCACATTCATATGTTCATTGCAGCATTACTCACAATAGCCAAGAGATGGAAGCAACCTAAATACTCATCAATAGATGAAAGGATAAAGAAGATGCGGTATAAATATATATCTACACAATCATAAGAAGAATAAAATCTTGCTATTTGTGACAACATGGATGAATATAGAGAGTAATGGCTAAGTGAAATAGGACAAATACCAATATGATTCCACTTCTATCTGAAATCTAAAAAACAAGGCAAATGAATAACAATAACAAAAAAATAAACATAACAAAAGAGAGAGTCTTAGAACAAACAGGTGGTTGCTAAAGGGGAAGTCCAGTCAAGTGGATAAGTGAAATATATTAGGAAAGTAAGTACAAACTTCTTGTTACAATAAAATAAGTGAGTTATAGGGGTAAAATGTACATTGTGGAAAATATAGTCAATAATATTGTAATTTTTATGGTAATAAAGGTATTCAAATGTACAAGCTTACAGTTATGAGAAAAATAAATGTTAGTGATGTAACATACAATGTGATTAATATTAACACCTGTGAGGGTTATATATGAAAGTTAAGGGAATAAATCCTAAGATTTCTCATCATAGGGAAAAATATTTTTTCTTTTATTTTGTACTGTATGAGATGATGGATGTTCACTAAATTTTTTGAGGTAATAATTTCAAAACATAAGCCAAATCATTATGCTGTACATCTTAAACTTATACAGTATTGTATGTCAATTATATTTCAATAATACTGGAAGAAAAAAATATTGAAAAAATTTAAAGAATGATTGTTTCATTCTAATAGTTATTGTGAGCAAAAGTTTCCAAGAATAATTTATTATTATTATATTTGCCCTTTAAGCAGTGACTATGTGATAGACAAGAAACTGAAAATTTAGAAGGATAGCCAGGCTATCTTTTCTGTAGCCTGGCAAGGTCCTCTGTCCATGGGTTCTCCAGGCAAGAATACTTGATTGGGTTGCTACACCCTCCTCCAGGGATCTTCCCAATCCAGGGATCAAACCCACATCTCTTATGTCTCCTGCATTGGCAGGAGAGTTCTTTACCACTAACGCCACCTGGGAAGCCCCAGAAAGATAGCTAGAAAGCAGGAATATAGAAGCATATGAGGACTCCCACGAAGAGAAACCCACAAATTTCAATAGTTTAACACGATGGTGATTTAGTCCCTAAGTCGTGTCCAATTCTTGGGACCCTATGGACTGTAGCTTGCCAGGCTCCTCTGTGCATAGGATTCTCCAGGCAAGAATACTGGAGTGAGTTGCCATCTCCCTTCTCCAGGGGATCTTCCCAACCCAGGGTCCTAACCTGGGTCTCCTGCACTGCAGACAGATTCTTTACTGACAGCTATGAGAGAAGCCCAGCTTAATACATTAGCAATTTATTTCTTACTCATGCAAACCCCATGTGGATTGATGGAGTTTCTCCTATTTCAGTGGCTCAAGAATCCAGGTAGCTTTTGTTCTGCGATAGCAGTCATCTTAACATGAGACTTTAATGGCTTTTAGATCTGGGAAGAAATAACATAGAGTTCCTTAGCCAGTCCCTACAGTCCTTAAATAGGTAAGTGACAGATATAACTGCCATTCAGGGAATCGTTGGCAAGAGATTGTCAGAGTCCTTGCCTTGCAGCAATAATAGAAGAAGTTCACTGTTCACAATATGCTTATGAATAAAATAGGGTTTCCCTGGTGGCTCAGGCAGTAAAGAATCCTCCTACAATGCAGGAACCCAGGTTCAATCCTCGTGAGAAAGGAATAACAACCCAATCCAGTATTCTTGTCTGGAGAATTCCATGGACAGAGGAGTCTGCAGGGGTATAGTGCATGGGTTCACAAAGAATCAGACATGACTGAGTAACTAACACTTTCACATTCATGGGTAGAATAATGTGTAAATTTCAAATGGTATATGTTCAGTAAATATAAATAATTTACATAAAATTGCAAACTGTACCAGGAAATCAGAAAAAAATTGAATTGAAAAGGCATAATTACTGAAGCAAATCAATGAGTTTAAACTGAAACTTTAAGCTGAAAATGACTCCTCCAAGTGAAAATAAAGTTAAAAGTTATTCCAAATGGAATTACTTTAAAATTTTACTTTATTTTCCTTGTGAGATAGCCAAGTTACATTTTAATATTTCTGACAAGTGGTTAAAGACACTAAGCATGACCAAAAGTGCAATAATCTTATTTGCATATCCCCCTGGATTAGCATATTAACTGTTAATAGTTCATGAGCTTTGGTATTAAACATATGGCTGTAGCTTTACAATTCTTAAAACACATTATTCTGGACCATTATAGTTCACCTAGTGTGCAGATAGATCAAGTTCCTTTCATTTTCGTATTCCTGTTCCTATTTGGAACCAGTCTGTTGTTCCGTGTCCAGTTCTAACTGTTGTTTCTTTACCTGCATACAAGTTTCTCAGGAGGCAGGACAGGTGGTCTGGTATTCCCATCTTTTCCAGAATTTTCCACCATTTGTTGTGATCTACACAGTCAAAGGCTTTGGCACAATTAGTAAAGCAGAAGTAGATGTTTTCCTGGAACTCTCTCGCTTTTTCGATGAACCAATGGATGTTGGCAGTTTGATCTCTGGTTCAGCTTAAACATCCGGAATTTCATGGTTCACATAGCGTTGAAGCCTGACTTGGAGAATTTTGAGCATTATAAAATCATTAAAATTATTCAAATTTGATTGAATTGGTAAAGCTGAAGCTAACTTCTTCATTGTTTGTTCAAAGCCAGATTATTAATTTTTTATTCTATAATGAATGAGGATCTGTTGTAGATCACATCCAGAGAACCCACTGCCAGTCTCACTTCTAACATGATTCTATGGCAAATAAAAGTAATTTTAGATTTATACAAAGTATTCTATATAGCTGAAAAAGGCAGACAAAAACATATAGCCATCTCATTTTATTTTTAACCTTGTTTTTCATAGACACCGAAGTTTTTTCCAAGTATTTTTAAAGTTTTTGCCTTCTTGATCGCATATTATAAACTAAAATTTCTGATATAAACAGTACATGAGGGGTACTTATTTTCTACTTCATACATTCACAAAGTAGGAGGTAAATTTTGCTTTACCTCCAGGAAAATAATGTTATTATGGGAATAATTCCAGTTCTTCTTTCTTGCTCATCAATTATTCTATCAATAGTTAGGGTAGAGTTGAAATCAACATTAAGGGTTAGATATCTTTCAGGCTTCCATTTCTAAATTGTTGTATTGTTGTTTAATCACTAAGTTGTGTCTGACTCTTTTGCGACCCCATGTCCAGTAGTTCCTCTGTCCATGGGATTTCCCAGGGAAGAATACTGGAGTGGGTTGACATTTTCTTCCTAGGGGATCTTCCCAACCAAGGAATAGAAGCCACTTCTACGTTGCAGGCAGATTCTTTACCACTGAGCCACCAGTGAAGCCCATAAAGAAATGAGACAATTATAAAAATTCAAAAGAATAAATCAAAGGCCACCAAAGAAAAGTTTTTGAATAGTTTTTAAATATTGATAATAAACTGGCTTTAAATCTTAATCATTTACAAATACTTTAGGCTAGCTGTTTATATACATGTCATCAATATAAAGCTATACTATTATATCATTGATTACTAATATGTGAATAAAACAAAGTGTTTCATTTTGTAGTGGGGATAGACATGAAATGTGTTTTAACACTTTAAATTTTGTTTTCATTAGCTTTACCTAGTCTTATAAACAGATTATATACTTTAATTGATTTTTTCTTCCAGAGAACTTTCATGTTTATTGAAATATTATTTTCCTGTCTATGAAACATTAGTGTATACCACATAAAACATAGGTTTGACCGTGTTCTATCCTATTTAATTAACAAGTCACAATAACTCCAAATATAATGTTTAAACAGTTGGATTCCAGAGAAAATGTGAATACTAACTTAGAACACTAACTTTCAACTTACTAATTCATACTTCATATTTGCAAATTGATTGTTAAGTATTGGCCAATTTGAAATATATATATATATATATATATATATATATTCAATATAATAGATACTCTTCCAGTAAACTGTACTTTAAAATGAAAATGAAATAATATTATTTGCTTTGGTAGCTCAAGATTAAACCTGCCTCTGTTTTTTCCAATAACATCATATAATCATTCCCCAAATTAGATTTAAAACCCCAGAGTATTAGAATCAAGGATTCATGTAATTTATCTTCTACTGCTATCTCTTCTAAAATGAAATTAGTAACAAAATTCTCTTGCTTTCCCTTTAGTAATGTCTCTCTGATTCAGCCCTTCTTTTTATTTTCTGGTTTAGATACCAATCTTTTCTTACTTGCAGCGCTCTTTAACCAGCCAAATGGATCTCAGGTACTCTAGGTGTGATAATCTTGCAAACGTCAATTACATCCTGTTACTGCTCTGTGCAAAAGCCTTTTAACTTTCTCTTTGCCTTCATTTCTGAAAGTCAGAAGTCCTCTCAGTTTTTGAGATTTGCCTCTTTTTGAATCTCTCATGAGCCTCTGAAGAACTAAGAAGACATATAGAGAGTTCTTAAAGGAAGATGTTTGACTATTTAGAGCTCAGTCTAAGCTCCAAACTCTAGACTTAAGAAGCAAAGAAAAACTTTCATTTTCTGTATTATACAATTTAACTTGTCTAGGACAAAAGTAGATGGACTTTAGGGAAAACCTTTGTGTCTAAAGGCAAAAATCCCAATATTTTACTTTGATACCTCTAGGCATACTACTTGATGGACTTTTAAGGAAAGAAAGCCCCCAAATCTTTCAAATCCTGCGTTCTATAGTGCAGTAATTTTGTGAATGATACTTTCTTATATTTTAAATAATTAGATCTCAAAATTCTGCATTTCAAATGATACCTAGGTGTGGAAAAAGAATATAGAAACATCATAAATTGACCATTATCAGGAAGCTTGCATTCTTTTCTGATGTAAATGCCACAATGAAGAAATAACTTAGAAATAATCTTGTTCTAGAACTTTGTCAAAGACTACCTTTAGAGCAAGAGTGAATGATCTCATATATAATGGTACAGAAGGCCTCAGGGAAGAAATATAACCTAACTTGACCCTTGAAGGGCACCTGGACTATAGAATTTTGGAGGAAGAAGATCTGGGGTTGTGGCAGTTGTAAAGGATAGACACTAATAAAGGTACAATGTCGTTGTGGTCTTTAGAAGACCAGACTAGTCAGAGAGGAGTAGGTATGATTCAACATATTAAGTAGTAAATTTGAGTAGAGAAGTAGAGCTACGCTTGATAAGTGCATTCATGTTCAGCTGCTCAGTATCTTCCTCTTTGTGACCCCACAGACTATAGGCCACCAGGCTCCTCTGTTCATGGGACTATCCCAGTAAGAATACTGGAGTTGGTTGCCATTTCCTCCTGCGGTTGACCTTCCAAGGAATCAAACCCACATCTCCTGTGGCTCCTGCATTGGCCGGCAGATTCTTTATCATTGAGCCACCTGGGAAGCACTCAAGACTAATAATAAAGATAAGAATTATATGAGGATACAATGATAGAATGGGAAAGTTTACTCAGAGGAAACTTTCAAAGAAAAATCAAAAAGACTTAGAAGCATGTTGATGGTGGCAGCAATCATTAAAAGTGAAGTGTTATAGCAGTAGAATTAGTCATATGAAAAGGTGTGTTCAGTAGAGGTGGTTGAACCTGTGATGTCTCACATCTTTTCCATATCTATAGTGTTTTCAACATACACATGTAATTAATTTCTGTGTTATACCATTTATTCTGGCCAATGCTTGTTTTAGATTGTGAACCTAAAGAATAAGGCTTATCATATTTAACATGTACTTATAAACCAAGTACACAGAAAATGTTCATGCAATGATGTGCAAATTCTGAAACATGATGAAATTTTGGAATCATTTGGGAAATTTTTACAATTTCAAAGGGCATATATGTATTTCTATACTTCAAGAAAGGTTATCAGATCTGATTTCCTCATAATCAAAATTTCACTATGAGAGGCAAAATAAAAGTTGGGAAGTAGTCAAATGGTGAGGCTCTAGAAGTACAGTCTGACTGTGAATCAGGATTCTGGTTCTGGGTGATTGAATGGGGATCAAACAATATTATCTGTAAAGTTATCAGAAGCCAATTAAAATATTATAAATGATTTGATCAAGTCTTCCACATCATCATAATGTCTTGAGAAAAAATTAATAAGAGCCTTGTCAAAGAATAGAGTAAATGAATACCAATCAGATTTTAAGAGTACTACTAGAATATTTGGAAGTTATTTCTCTGAGAGTTTCCCTACCTGTGTTTCCAATTTCACTTAAAGCTACCCCACAGGTGTAAGGGTTAAGGAATAGTCTTTACAATCCAAAGTCACAACAGCTCTTGTATTTAATCTTCAGATGAATACACATTTATTTATACCTCGGGCATTCTAGAGAGTATGTTATACAGTCACTCTGTAACTAATTTCATAGTATATATCTTATCAAATGATATAAACATGACTTTATATATAATTGCTATATTTAATGTATACCTGTGGTGGATTCATTTCGATATTTGGCAAAACTAATACAATATTGTAAAGTTTAAAAATAAAATAAAATTAAAAAAAAATAAAGTGGATGCTTAAGTTAGGAATTACATAGTATATAGAAAGTGTAGCAGCAAAATTTTCAGTATAATAGTATTTTTCATATAAAAGAGAACAAGCTATGAATCTGCTCATGTAACAAATCATGTATTAAAATACCTCTCCTCCATTTAACCAACAAACATTCTATTGCAAATTTTCAGCAATAAACAAACTCTTTGAAGTAAGGTGCTTTATATCCATATTTTCTAGTTTTATTTATTAAATGTGTGTACAGTGGCCATTTCTGGAGGAAAGCATGACAACCCAGTGTTCTTGCCTGGAGAATCCCTTGGAGAGAGGAGACCGGCAGGCTACTCTCTGCGTCCAGAGGGTCACAAGGAGTCAGGCATGACTGAAGCAGCTTAGCACACACAGTGGCCATTATGCGTCAAGACTTAATAAAAATGAAGTAAGCCTTTTTTTATTGTGCTTGTTCAATATCTAACTTTTCCTTTTTCTGGTAACAGTAGTGCAAATGTCTTTAGGAATCACCTCTCTCCTATTTTTAATTATTTTTGATAACTTTGCTTTCTCAAACTTTCTCTCTTAAAATTTTAGCTATTAATTTGTATAACTTTGTTCCCATAAGTTTACCTCTATATTTTCCTTATACCATCATTATGAAAAATTGTTGTTGTTCATCTATCTACCTTTGGAAATAAAGGAGCTCAAGTATGTCAGTGTCTTTTAATAATCAAAGAGATTCAAAACATTCTACTAATCTAAATCTTAATAATGGAAGAGAGCACCTTGACCTGCTCATAAAAAGAATGAAACAAACAAAATGTACTCATTAGAAAGAAAAAAAAAAAAAGAAACAAAAGAAAGGGGGACCTAGATGCTACCTGTTTGGTTAAGTGAAACCAAAATTAATTCACTATTTCTGATTAAACTCACGAGGGTTTAGATGCTTTCAGTAATGTTTGGAATGAAAGGAAGTGGAAGATTTGGAGAAGTGGAGGAAAAACTGCCAAGTATCATTCAAGCTACAAATAGTTGTCTTCATATCTTTCACTCTCTTCAAGAAACATTTTTGAAAAGATCAAACTGCTCAAAAATCATTCTATCCTCCTTGGAAATGATCAAGTAAAGGTCAATTTGCCAAGACCATGTAACAACCTACAGGAAGTTTGGAAGCTGTCTTT
Organism: Bos indicus x Bos taurus; assembly: GCF_003369695.1. Taxonomy (NCBI): domain Eukaryota; kingdom Metazoa; phylum Chordata; class Mammalia; order Artiodactyla; family Bovidae; genus Bos; species Bos indicus x Bos taurus. The sequence goes on along the minus strand of NC_040089.1, from coordinate 40,657,933 downwards.
GAGAGCAGTTAAAAGGATTCAGGGAGAGTGCTGGAATAGGATAGCAACAATTCAAGGCGCACATAATGGAGAGAGAAATGTTTCCAAAAATTTTTAAATGTTATTACAGTTCCCTTACGTTTAGTTTTTTTGTGATCACTAACTTCTGCTCTACTCAACATACCTTTCTTGAGGCCCTACAGATGAGCAATCTGTCAAATGATAGAAGCAAAAACTACAGAAAAGTAGTGTGTTGGCAGGGGGGTGGGAGGATGTCCATCCTGTGTATTCATTTATTAATTGATTAAATACTTAGTTTCTTGATATTTAGAAATGAGTGAAGATCCATTGTTATGTTCTGTCTGGTTGGAATAGTATGATCCATTAAGGTGTCCATTTAGTTAAGCAAATATGAAAGCACAGAGATGTATAGACAGCAGCAATGAAGCTCTGCCAGACTATAGCAATTAACTATCTTAAAGCGTTTGATTGTATGGATCACTATCAACTGTGGAAAATTCTTAAAGAGGGGAATACTGACCACCTTACCTGTCTCCTGAGAAATCTGTATGCAGGTCAAGAAGCAACAGTCAAAACCGAACATGGAACAACAGACTGGTTGAAAATTGGGAAAGGAGTACATCAAGGCTGTATATTGTCACCCTGTTTATTTAATTTATGTGCAGAGTACATCATATGAAATGCTGGGAGAAGACTCTTGTGAGTCCCTTGGACAGCAAGAAGCTCCAACCAGTCAAACGTAAAGGAAATCAACCCTGAATATTCACTGGAAGGACTGATGCTGGAGCCGAAGTTCCAATACTTTGGCTACACGATGCAAACAGCCAACTCAATGGAAAAGACTCATGCTGGGAAAGATTGAAGGCAAGGAGGAGAAGAGGGCGATGGAGGATGAGGTGGTTGGATGGCATCGTCGACTCATTGGACATGAATTTGAGCAAACTACAGGACATTGTGAAGGACAGGGAAGTCTGTTGTGCTGCAGTCCATGGGGTTGCAAAGAGTTGGACAGGACTGAGTGACTGAACAACTAACAGCAGCAATCCTAAAATTGGAATCAGTGTGAAAATATAGATATTGCTCATTAGCACCTATTTTGGGGAATATATATATACATATACATACATATACATACACATACATATATATATTTACTGGCTTGCTGTGCCAGTAAAATAAAACCCTTCCATGACCAGGAATCAAACCTGGTCTGATTCTAAACCGAATCAAATCAAATCTCAAATTCCAATCAAATATCAGTAGTGAGAGCATAAAGTCCTAGCCACTGGATCACCAGAGAATTCTGGAAAAAAAAAAATAGTTCATCATAAATTTTCAAATCTATAACTGTCACAAAATTCTCATTTTACTGTTAGGGAGCATTTTAAAAAATAAGTTTCTAGAGAAAATAAGCATATGTTTACTTACACATCCTCCAAAAAATCCCAATGAAAGAAATAAATGCAAATGGATCATAGAAAATAAATGGAGACAAATTCTCAACACATTACCAAGAGCTTAAATAAGAAAACTTTTGAAAGAACTATTTAGACTTATGACAGAAGTGTTAAGGAGATAGTAAGGGGCTGGTGACCACAGAAAGTCATCTCTAACCCTAGGCTGAAGGGTGAGAGGGACCAATGGGGTTTCCAAAGCTTGGAAGAAACTGGGGATGTGAAAGAGCCTCTGGAGAGCAGTTGTGACCATCATGGAATACAGTCCCAGCAGGAATCACAGCCAGACATGGAAAGAGTGTGAAATATCTACTCCATCCTTTCTGATTATCTGCCCATTCCTCAGGCCAGCAACCCAATTGGCCAAATCCCCAATCAGAAGCCAGAAGGCAAGGGAGCCTGTGTGATGTTGATAGAGATCAGCCTCCTATTTTGTAGAGAAAGGTGAAAATCAGTATGAGGATGGGGAGGATGATGGAAATTAACAAGCACTGAAGGGATAAGATTTCAGCTTCAGTTTTCCTTGATCCATTTTGGTTAATCTGTAACTTGGCCTGGCTGGACTACATCCCCACTTTTTTGCTATGTTTCTAATTTGGGTGGGTTGATCATAAGAGAGATTGTTGTGGGAGATGTGCAGAGCAGAAGTGAAGTGACAACCACTTTGTAGCTCACACATTCTGTCACTTATTTTTTGACTGACCTCATGGCTTAAGTAATGGCCAAGCCTGTAGCTGGTCTACATTCCTCTGGATTCTCCTTCACTTTCTCTGATTCCTGAGCCAGTCCTGTGTGTTTGTGTGTGTGTTCAGTCGCTCATTTGGGTCCAATTCTTTGTGACCCCATGGACTATAGCCCACCAGGAATTTCCCAGACAAGAATACTGGAGTAGGTTGCCATTTCACACCCAGGAAATCTTCCTGACCCAAGGACTGAAGGATCCTTAAATCTATGGGACATACACTACTGAGAAAAGGGCTAAAAGGACCTGACAAGGTGTCGGTCTGTCCATGTGAGTCTGACTCATGTTTGTCCCTTCCACATTGTTCTCGCTGTCCCTGCATTGCAGCCATCTCTCCTCCCTGATTGCCTTAACTATGGGCCTCAAATTTCAACATCAGAGTCACAGACAAGAACCATGAAGACACAACTTCACAAGTTCACACAACTGTGTAAGATCAAATTCCTGTAACAACTTTTAACATATATAATATACATAATCATCCCATTGTTCTACCTCTCTGATTGAACTCTGAGTTTCCAGGAAAGTAAGAGATAACAGACTGTGAGCCAGTTAGGACACAGGACATCAAAAAGAACTCGTGTGTTAGAGGCACCAGACACCTCTGAAGATAGATGTACACACTGGTTTCATTGAAAACAGGAAGATTATTTAAGCAAGTTCAATTCTCTGTAGCAATACAAAAACCCATTCCTCAAACATCAAAAATTAAGAAAAAGTACTAAATGGAAAAAATCAATGAGGTTTTGGACTGGGGAGTATGCTCAGCTGAGAAAAGAGAGAGGACATAATTAAAATTAGGAAGATGATGTGAAATAATATTTACAGAAGAGTGAACAACCCTGTCCTCAGCCCCATTATTTGGACACACTCCAAAAATACTGGCTGTCAAGTGTCTAATTTATACTCCACTACTAAGTTGGGCAGAAGATTCAGTACTCCTTTTTGACTGAAGTGACCTAATTGATCAAAAGTTCTGCTCTTTACGTTTGGTCACCCCAAAGAAGGAGGCTAACACTTAATTTTTAGTAGTTTGTCCTAAAATATGAATGGATATTTAAGGATCATCAGAGTCTGAAGAAACAGTTATGTATAACAGGTGTATTTTAATGACAACAAAAGTTTAGCTGAAGGTGACAGAGACTAAAAATTAACAGTGATTTACACAGAAGAGAAGTGCTTACTCTCTTAAATAAAAGCCAGTACTGATACAACTTGTTCAGAAAAGGTGATGAGGACTGAGGTTTTTCTTGTATCTAGTGCTTTCTTTCCACGGGATGTTGTCCTCATTCACTTTGTATAAGATGGCCTCTGATCTCATCTACAACAAACCAGTGAAAAGCAGGGAGGAGAAGAAGAAACAACTGATACATCTTCCTTTTAAGACCATATGCCAGAAAGTGCATGCATCAAAGTTGGTTACATAGCCAAACACAGCTGCAAGGGAGGATGGTGAATTAATTGTTTATTCTAGTGGCTTGGGGCCTTGTTAACCTTGAGAATCATAAAACTAACAAAGGAGAAAAGGCATATTTGAGAGATCACTGGAAACCTGCCAGTGTTCTTTTTGGGTACTCACTATCTGTGCAAACTCTGTTCTCAAGAAAAGGAGCTCCTAAATTCAATCCTGTCAATGCACTCAGAACAAAGTTCAGGATTCCTGTATCATATGCAACCCTGTCCTTTAGATCTAGATATGGCTCTTCATGAACCAATGGTCCCAAAATAAAAGACGAATCACCAGTCTGTGTAAAGTAGAAATAAAATCCTCCATTTGAAAAATGGAAGAATAGGATATTGATAGCATTTTCAAGAGTCGGACACGACTGAGCAACTAACAAACACACTAACAGGAATCACCAAAGCACCATTCTTTGTTGGTGGAGGAAGTTTCTCAATTAATCAACTGACCAGCAACTTGACTAGGGTTGGCATTGCCCTGTGTCCCTTAGAGGTTACATTATAATTGTAGAACTTTTTCTCATGTGGAATTTGGAAATCTGGAGGTTGTCTTAGAGGTGATCTGATGCCAACTTCTGTAAATCAAGCTTGTGGCATTTCAGGCAGTCTAATTGCCTCTAGGACTTAATGGAAATTAAATCACTTTAAGTTCAGTTCAGCCACTCAGTCATGTCTGACTCTTTGTGACCCCATGGACTGCAGCACGCCAGGCCTCCCTGTCCATCACCAACTCCCAGAGTTTACTCAAACTCATGTCCATTGAGTGAGTAATACCATTCAACCATCTCATCCTCTGTCATCCCATTCTCCTCCCTCCTTCAATTTTTCCCAAGGGTCTTTCAAATGTGTCAGTTCTTTGCATCATGTGGCCAAAGTATTAAATTAAATTAAATCAAATCACTTTGCATGTGGTCAATTCTGTATTGGATAAACACAAACCATATCCTCTCTTCTTCTTGTTCAGTCACTAAGCTGCATCTGACTCTTTGTGATCCCATGAACTGCAGCATGCCAAGCTTCCCTGTCCTTCACTATCTCCCAGAGTTTGCTCAAATTCATATTGGTAATACTATCTAACCATCTAAACTCTGTCACCCCTTCTCTTCTTGCCCTCAATCTTTTCCAGCATCAGGGTCTTTTCCAATGAGTCAGTTCTTCACATTAGGTGGCCAAAGTATTAGAGCTTCAGCTTCAGTATCAGTCTTTCCAATGAATACTCAGAGTTTATTTCCTTTAGAATTGACTGGTTTGATCTCCTTGCTGTTCAAGGGACTCTCAAGAGTCTTCTCCAGCACCACATTTGAAAGCATCAATTCTTCAGCTCTCAGCCTTCTTTATGAACTAACTCTCGCATCGATACATGACTACTGGAAAAACCATATTAAATTAGTTCTGACTACATGAACATTTGTCTGCAAAGTGATGCCTCTGCTTTTTAATATGCTGTCTAGTTTTGTCATATTTTCTATAAATATAGTTTATAGATTTAATAACTCTGATCTTTTATTTACTGGCCCCTGAATTCTACCCATCACCCACTCTTGTGAAACAATAGATTTGAGTGTGAGGTTAGTTTTACTCATACAATCTTTGAGCACATATTACTGGCTGAGCAATACAGGCTGAGCAATACACTTGTTTCAGTTAGAGAAACAGAATTCATCTGCTATTGTTGTTTTTTTAAAACATTTGAGATCCCAGTATATCCAACTCTTGCTCAGCTAACTTTGTGAGCTATATGTAGAAAAAACTTACAAATAGACTTACTTATATTTCACCTTCTCTATATAAAAATGTTTAAAAGATCACATGCAACATTATCAATATTTTCTAGATCTTGTGTAGTCCATTGTTTATCTATATTTCAGGATATCACAGGCCACAATTCTACTAAATATTTTACCTGGTATAACAAGGATTCCAGCTTTCCAACCTCTAACAGATGTGCTCTCACTGCTTCATTATTTCCAAGAAACAAAAGCTGTATCTTTTAGTTCAATTGCATGCAGCATCCATCTTCTGATTTTGAAAATATGAAGGGAAATATCAAAAGAAACAGCTACAAGAGTTCAACTTTTTGGAATTGGGACTCAAGGATAGAAACATATATTTAATATTTTTTATTTCAAATAAAATATTATATAAAAGAATACACTTCTTCATCTAACCTTAATTTAACCACAGCAATAGAGGCAATATGGCCTCAAGATCAAATTGAAATATATCCCAAATATGAGTTTTGCCCAAACATGGAAGACTAAATTTAGAGATAGTAGAAGGTGGCAGTGGGCTTCCCTGGTGGCTCAGTGGTGAAGAATCCACCTGGATAAGTGGCCTGCACATTGGTGTCTGATAAGCTGGCATACTTCTTTTTGGGACTCAGCTGCCTTGTGCTGAAAATCTTGGCCACTTGGAGGACAAAAGAGGCTCTACAGTTCCAGCCAATAGCCTGAACTTCCAGCAGTGTGAGGAAGTCATCTCAGTCACGGCAGCCCCAACCACCATCTGACTGTGACTGCACAAAACGCTCCAATCAAGACCAGCAGCACTGCCCATCAAAAGTACAGCAGAAAGGAGTAGAGAGGTTTGCATGAGGAAAGGCTAGACACTTAATAACCAAAAGAAATCAAGCCCTGAGCTTTTGGAATGGGAGCACTGACTCCAAGACCCAGAGAACTAACCCTAGGGGTTATCAAATAGTGAGAACTCAAACAAAGGGAATCACTGGGATAAAAGACCCTGCATGACCCAATCACCAGTAGCACCCTGTGCAGGACAACTCATCTAAACAACAAACAAAACAAAAGTACAGACCCATTCATCAGCAGACAGGATTACCACCTCACTCAGTCTTACCTATCAGAGCAAAAACAAGCAAGCAAACAAACAAAAACTCAGTACAAAGCTCACCCTATGCAAAGCTTACACAAACCCCTGGACAAACCTTAGGAGGGCAGAAACCAAAAGAAAGGAAGAATTCAACCTTGAAGTCCTGGAAAAGGAGACCTCAAACACAATAAGTTAAAAAGAAAAATAATGAAAAGGCAGAGAAATACTATGCAAATGAAGGAACAAAGTAGAAGCACAGAAGTCCAAATAAGTGAAGAGGAAATAGGTGAGCTACCTGAAAAAGAATTCAGAATAATGATAGTAAAGATTATCAGAAATCTTGAAAATAAAATGGAGAGAATGCAAGAATTAACAAAGACCTAGAAGAATTAAAGAATAAACATGCAGAGACAAACAACACAATTACTGAAATTAAAAATACTCTAGAAGGAAGCAATATCAAAGTATCTGAAGCAGAAGAACGCATCAGTGAGCTGGAAGATAAAATGATGGAAATAACTTCTGAAGAGCAGAATAAAGTAAAAAGAATGAAAAGAACTGAGGATAGTCTCAGAGACCTCTGGGACAATATCGAATGCACCAATATTCGAATTATAGGGGTCCCAAAAGAAGAAGAGAAAGAGAAATGGTGTGAGAAAATTTTTGAAGAGATTATAGTTGAAAATTTCCCCAATACAGAAAAGGAAATAATCAAGTCCAAGAGGCACAAAGAGTCCCATATAGGATAAACCCAAGGAGAAACACTCCAAGACACATACTAATCAAACTAACAAAGACTAAACACATAGAAAGAATATTAAAAGCAGCAAGGGAAAAGAAACAAGTAACATGCAAGGGAAACCCCATATGCTTTACAGCTGATCTTTCAGCAGAAACTGCAGGCCAGAAGGGAATGGCAGGATATATTTAAAGTACTGAAAGTGAAAAATCTACAACCAAGATTACTGTATCTGGCAAGGATCTCATTCAAAACTGATGGAGAAATAAAAAGAATTTCAGACAAGCAAAAGTTGAGAGAATACAATACCATCAAACTAGCTTTACAGCAAATGTTAAACGGACTTATATGGTCATACAAGATACGTATATAGTCATAGAAAGTGAAAGTGAAGTCCTATCTGGCTCTTTGCGACCCCATGACTGTAGCCTACCAGGCTCCTCCCTCCATGGGATTCTCCAGGCAAGAGTACTGGAGTGAGTTGCCATTTTCCTTCTCCAGGGGATCTTCCCGACCCAGGTCTCCTGCATTCCAAGCAGACTCTTTAACCTCTGAGCCCCCAGGGAAGCCCTATATAGTCATAAGATACTTATATAAGTCATACTTATATAGTCAAAAGAAATACAAGAGAAGAAAAAGGATCTACAAAAAAAAAAAAAAAACAATTACTAAAATGGCAATAGGAACATATATATCAATAATTACTTTAAATGTAAATGGATTAAATATTCCAATCAAAAGACACAGACTGGCTGAATGCATACAAAAGCAAGACCCATATATATGCTGTCTACAAGAAACCCACTTCAGACCTAAAGACACATATAGACTGAAAGTGAGAGGATGGAAAAATATATTCCGTGCAAATGAGAAGCAAAAGAAAGCTGGAGTAACAATCCTCATATCAGACAGAAAAAAAAAAAAGACCTTAAAATAAAGAACATTACAAGAGATAAGGAAGAACACTACATAATGTTCAAGGGATCATTCCAAGAGGAAGATAACAATTGTGAATATCTATGCACCCAACATAGGAGCACCTCAATACATAAGACAAACTCTAACAGACATAAAAGGAGAAAATGACAGTAACACAATAATAGTAGGACACTTTAACACCCCACTCACACCAATGGACAGATCATCAAAACAGAAAATTAATAAGGAAACACAAGTCTTAAATGATACATTAGATGAGATAGATCTCATCAATATCTTCAGGCCATTCCATCCAAATGCAGAATACACCTTCTCAAGTGCACATGGAACATTCTCCAGGATAGACCACATCTTGGGTCACAAATCAAATCTCAGTAAATTTAAGAAAATTGAAATCATATCAAGCTTCTTCTCTGAACACAATGCTATGAGACTAGATATCAATTACGAGAAAAAAAACTGTAAGAAACACAAACCCATGGAGATTAAACAACACATTTCTAAATAACCAATGTGTTACGGAAGAAATCAAAAGGGAAATCAAAAAAATTCTAGAAAAAAACAACAATGAAAACATGACAATTCAAAACCTATGAGATGCAGCAAAAGCAGTTCTAAGAGGGAAGTTTATAGCAATACAATCCTACCTCAAGAAACAAGAAAAACATCAAATAAAAAACTTAACTTTATACCTAAAACAACTGAAAAAAGAAGAACAACAACAAAAAATTACAGGGAAAGAAATCATAAAGATCTGAGCAGAAAAAAAATGAAAAAGAAATAAAAAAGAAACAAAGGTAAAGATTAATAAAAATAAAAGTTGGTTCTTTGAGAAGATGTACAAAATTGACAAACCTTTAGCCAGATTCATCAAGAAAGGGAGAAGAATCAAATCAACAAAATTAGAAATGAAAAAGGAGAGGTTACAACAGACAATGCAGAAATACACAGGATTATAGGAGACTATTATTAACAACAATATGGCAATAAAATGGATAACCTGGAAGAAATGGACAGATTCCTAGAAAAGTTCAATCTTCCAAGACTGAATCAGGAAGAAATAGAAATCATGAACAACTCAATTATAAGCACTGAAATTGAAGCTGTGATCAAAAATCTCCCCAAAAACAAAAGCCCAGGATCAGATGGCTTCACAGAAGTCTATCAAACATTTAGAGAAGAGTTAATGCCTGTTCTTCTAAAATTCTTTCAAAAAATTGCAGAATAAGGAACACTTCCAAACTCATTCTATGAGGCCACCATGACCCTGATAACACAAAAAAAGAAAACTACAAGCCAATATTACTGATGAACATAGATACAAAAATATTCAACAAAATTTTAGCAAACAGAATTCAGCAATACATCAAAAAGCTCATATACCATGATCAAGTTGGTTTATTCCAGGAATGCAAGGATTCTTCAATATATGCAAATCGATCAATGTGATATACCATATTTACAAATTGAGAGATAAAAACCATATGATCATTTCAATAGATGCAGAAAAAGCCTTTGACAAATTTCAGCACCTATTTATGATTAAAACTCTTTGGAAAATGGGCAAAGAAGGAACCTACTTCAACATAGTAAAGGTCATATATGATAAGCCTGCAAAAAACATTATACTCAATGGTGAAAAATTGAATGCATTCCCCCTAAGATCAGGAACAAGACAAGGATGTCCACTTTCACCACTATTATTCAACATAGATCTAGAAGTCCTAGCTACAGCAATCAGAGAAGTAAAATAAAGAAAAAGAATTCAGATCAGCAAAGAAGAAGTAAAGCTCTCACTGTTTGCAGATGACATGATACTATACACAGAAAACCCTAAAAATAGTATCAGAAAATTACTAGAGCTAATCAGTGAATTTAGCAAAGTTGCAGGATACAAAATCAATACAGAGAAATCACTAGCATTTCTATATACTAACAATGAAAAATCAGAAAGAGAAGGAATCAATCCCATTCACCATTGCAACAAAAAGAATTGAATATCTAGGAATAAACTTGGCTCAAGGTTAAAGCGTCTCCCTGCATTGCAGGAGACCTGGGTTTGATCCCTGTGTCAGGAAGATCCCCTGGAAAAGGAATACTCCAGTATTCTTGCCTGGAGAATCCCATGGACGGAGGACCCTGGTGGGCTATAGTCCATGGGGTCACAAAGAGTTGGACAACACAGAGCGACTTCACTTTCACTTTCACTTTTAAGGAGACAAAAGAACTGTACACAGAAAACTATAAGACATTGATGAAAGAAAAGTCAAGTGGGCCTTAGAAAGCATCACTACAAACAAAGCTAGTGGAGGTGATGGAATTCCAGTTGAGCTATTTCAAACCCTGAAAGATGATGCTGTGAAAGTGCTGCAGTCAATATGCCAGCAAATTTGGAAAACTCAGCAGTGGCTACAGGACTGGAAAAGGTCAGTTTTCATTCCAATCCCAAAGAAAGGCAATGCCAAAGAATGTTCAAACTACTGTACAATTGCACTCATCTCACACGCTAGTAAAGTAATGCTCAAAATTCTCTAAGCCAGGCTTCAGCAATACGTGAACCGTGAACTTCCAGATGTTCAAGCTGGTTTTAGAAAAGATTTAAGAACCAGAGATCAAATTGCCAACATCTGCTGGATCATGGAAAAAGCAAGAGAGTTCCAGAAAAACATCTATTTCTGCTTTATTGACTATGCCAAAGCCTTTGACTGTGTGGATCACAATAAACTGGAAAATTCTGAAAGAGATGGGAATACCAGACCACCTGATCTGCCTCTTGAGAAATTTGTATGCAAGTCAGGAAGCAACAGTTAGAACTGGACATAGAACAACAGACTGGTTCCAAACAGGAAAAGGAGTATGTCAAGGCTATATATTGTCACCCTGCTTATTTAACTTCTATGCAGAGTACATCATGAGAAATGCTGGGCTGGATGAAGCACAAGCTGGAATCAAGATTGCCAGGAGAAATATCAATAACTTCATATATGCAGATGACGTCACCCTTATGGCAGAAAGTGAAGAGGAACTAAAAAGCTTCTTGATGAAAGTGAAAGAGGAGAGTGAAAAAGTTGGCTTAAAGCTCAACATTCAGAAAATGAAGATCATGGCATCTGGCCCCATCACTTCATGGGAAATTGATGGGGAAACAGTGTCAGACTTTATTTTTCTGGGCTCCAAAATCACTGCAGATGGTGACTGCAGCCATGAAATTAAAAGACGCTTACTCCTTCGAAGGAAAGTTATGACCAACCTAGATAGCATATTAAAAAGCAGAGACATTACTTTGCCAACAAAGTTCCATCTAGTCAAGGCTATGGTTTTTCCTGTGGTCATGTATGGATGTGAGAGTTGGACTGTGAAGAGGGCTGAGCACCGAAGAATTGATACTTTTGAACTGTGGTGTTGGAGAAGACTCTTGAGAGTCCCTTGGACTGCAAGGAGATCCAACCAGTCCATTCTAAAGGAGATCAGTCCTGGGTGTTCTTTGGAAGTAATGATGCTAAAGCTGAAACTCCAGTACTTTGGCCACCTCATGCGAAGAGTTAACTCATTGGAAAATACCCTGATGCTTGGAGGGATTGGGGACAGGAGGAGAAGGGGACGACAGAGGATGAGATGGCTGGATGGCATCACCAACTTGATGGACGTGAGTTTGAGTGAACTCCAGGAGTTGGTGATGGACAGGGAGGCCTGGCATGCTGCAGTTCATGGGGCTGCAAATAGTCGGACATGACTGAGCAACTGAACTGAACTGATGAAAGAAATCAAAGACAACATAAACAGATGGACAGGTAGTCCATGTTCCTGGGTAGGAAGGATCAATATTGTGAAAATGACTATACCACCAAACGCAATCTACAGATTCAGTGTCATCCCTATCAAATTGCCAATGACATTTTTCACAGAACTAGAACAAAAAAATTTCACGATCCATATGGAAATAAAAAAGACACTGACTAGCCAAAGCAGTCTTGAGAAAGAAGAATGGAGCTGGAGGAATCAACCTTCCTGACTTCATATTTGACTACAAAGCTACAGTCATCAAGACAGTGTGGTACTGGCACAAAAACAGATATATAGACCAATGGAACAAGATAGAAAGCCCAGAAACCAACCTATGCACCTATGCATACCTTATTTTTGACAAAGGAGATAAGAATATACAACACGACAAAGACAGCCTTTTCAGTAAATGGTTCTGGAAAAACTGGACAACTACATGTAAAAGAATGAAATTAGAACCCTTCCTAACACCATACACAAAGATAAGCTCAATGGATTAAAGACCTAAAGGTAAGACCAGGAACTATAAAACTCTTAAAGGAAAACATAGGCAGAACACTCAATGACATAAATCAAACCAAGATCCTCTGTACCCACCTCCTAGAGTAACAGAAATAAAAACAAAAGTAAAAGTGTAGGACCTGATTAAACTTAAAAGCTTTTGCACAGCAAAGAAAACTATAAGCAAGGTGAAAAGACAACCCTCGGAATAGGAGAAAATAATAGCAAATGAAACAGCTGACAAAGGATTAATATCCAAAATATGCAAGCAGCTCGAACAACTCAATGACAGAAAAACTCAACTCAATCAAAAAGTGAGGAAAGACCTAAACAAACATTTCTCCAAAGAAGACATACAGATGGCTAACAAACACATGATTAGATGCTCAACATTGCTCATTATTAGAGAAATGCAAATCAAAACCTCAATGAGATATCACCTCACACTGGTCAAAATGGCCATCATCAAAAAGTCTACAAACAATAAATGCTGGAGAGGCTTTGGGGAAAAGGGAATGCTCTTGCACTGTTGGTGGGAATGTAAATTGATACAGCCACTATGGAAGATGGTATGGAGATTTCTTAAAAACCTAGAATAAAACCACGCATGACCCACCCATCTGACTCCTAGGCATATACCATGAGGAAACAAAAATTGAAAAAAACACATGTATCCCATTGTTCATTGCATCTCTATTTACGATAGCTAGAACATGAAAGCTACCTAGATGTCCATCAACAGATGAATGGATAAAGAAGTTGTGGTACATATACACAATGGAATATTACTCAGCCATAAAAAGGAATGCATTTGAGTCAGTTCTGATGAGGTGGATGAGCCTAGAATCTATTATACAGAATGAAGTGAGTCAGAAAGAGAAAGATAGATATCATATTCTAACACAACATATATGGAATCTAGAAAAAATGATACTGAAGAATTTATTTACAGGTCAGCAATGGAGAAACAGACATAGAGAATAGATTTGTGGACATGGGGAGAGAGAAGGATATATGGAAAGAGTGAGATGGATGGAAAGAGGGTGAGATGTATGGAAAGAGTAACATGGAAACTTACATTACCATTTGTAAAATAGATAGCCAATGGGAATTTGCTGTATGGCTCAGGAAGTTCAAACAGGGGTTCTATATCTACCTAAAGGGGTGGGATAGAAAGGGAGATGGGAGGGACGTTCGAAAGAGAGGGGATATATGTATACCTATGGCTGATTCATGTTGAGGTTTGACAGAAAACAACAAAATTCTGTAAAGCATTTATCCTTCAGGTAAAAAAAAAATTAAAAAGAAAAAAGAATAATAATAAATAAAAACATTTTTTAAAAGTGCATGACAACAATAACACAAAGAACAGGACATAAAAAGTGGAAACATTCTGTGGCAAGGTTCTTAAGGAGTGTGGTACATTATTATTTGAAGGTGGACTAAATTAAGATAAAAAATACATATTGTAAAATCTTAAGTGAGCACTTAAAAAATAAAGCAAATTCATAAAAAAAAAAAAAAAGAATCTGCCTACCAAGCAGGAGATGCAGCTTCAATCCCTGGATCGGAAAGATCCCCTGGAGAAGGAAATGGCAACCCACTCCAGTATTCTCCCATTGGAAATCCCGTGGACAGTGGAGCTTGGTGGGCTACAATTTATGGGGTTGTAAAGAGTTAAACACAGCTTAGCAACTGGACAACAACCACAACAGATGATGGTAGTCCTGTTTAGGACTGTGATTCTCAATTGGACCTAAAGTTGCCTCCTCTCCCCTTCCAGATGTCATTGGATAATGCCCAAAGACATTTTGTTGGTCATGATTGGGAACGAGGTGTTACTAGCATCTAGTGAGTGCAAATCAGAGACTCTGATAAATATCCTACTAAACATAGCACATTCCCTTTCCCCAACCCCAATACTTGCAACCAAGTATTATCCAGTCTGAAATGGCAAGGGTGCTGAGGTTGAGAAACTCTGGTCTAACTCATTAGATAAAAGATACTAAATCTATAGGTAGGAGCTGCGAAACGATAAACATCGTACCCCCCTAATCTCTACATTGACCAAACAGATGACTGACAACTTAGGATAGCATAGTATACAAATAGAAGATGCAGTTCTGGCAATAGAGTTCTTATTGTATGAGTATTGAGAAGTAAAGACCCTGCTGTAGTGTTTGAAAGGATTCACTTTGCTAGCTACCCAAACATGCCATCAGTTGGACATGCCAACTGATACTGGTTCTGGAATTTTCCAAACTTTCTCTCCACATCAATATCTTAATTGGACAGATCAGATGAAAAGCACCAAATTATCATAAAATTGCATCATTTCATTGTAGAAAAAATACTTTAAAAAAGTATTAAAAAATACTTCAAGTATACACTTCACTGATACAGTAGGTCAGTTACTTACTAGAGACTGATTACTAAAGTAATAAAGAG